>NC_079458.1:9237345-9414845 GCF_903798145.1 Danio aesculapii
GCAGCAACTGCGTGATGCTATCATGTCAATAAGGACCAAAATCTCGGAGGAATATTTCCAGTACCTGTTGAATTATCAGGATTAAGGCAGTTCTGAGGGCAAAAGTGGATCCAACTCAGTACTAGCAAGGTGTACCTAATAAAGTGGCCGGTGGGTATATAGTATAATCTGCTGGTTTTTAAACAGGCAGTGTCCTCATAAGTCTCCTTCTCTTTGTAATACCTGTGTCATACCATGTCATTAGACAAATTGGTGTTCTCTTCCATCACAAAAAACATGCACACACGCACTTACACACAGACCCAGACAGGAACAGCCATGTCCTCAGGCTTTTGTGTTAATGACATTCAGAGAAAGCAGGCGTATCGTTGCACACATTAAGAAAGACAGAACGATTTATAGAGACGTGCACGCACACACACACACACACACACAGACACACACACACACACACACACACACACACACACACACACACACACACACGTACAATTAATCTAATCTAATATCTGTCCTCTGATGCTTATTGTAAATCTTCCTCATGGAGATAGAAGCCGTCAGTACACACTGCTTTTATGGCTCTCTGTAGTGTGAAATCTTCAATAAAGCTGTCATGGAGAGCTTGGGAACATTTGCGCTCTGAGGTTCACATGAAGCCGCACGATTCGAGGACACGGTGAAGGCCAAACTAGAAGAGCTACTGAAACTTTAATGTGCAATGCAAAACATCCGATTCTGTTGAGTCCCAATGCTAAAAATGCACAGAGCTAGAAAGATAACAAGGCATGATCAAATTGTGTCTACTGAGATGTTTTTAATCAATCAATATCTGAAGGATATCCTACAGGCGTGTGTGTTTTTATAGTTGTTTATTATATTGCGAGGTCTGCTGGGGCATGGGAGTTACACTTTGGTATTAATAAAGTTGATACAGTGTGAGTTGAACTTACACTCGAAAAATGCAGTTTGCTGCTTGTTTAAACTCCTTATTTGACACAATTCTTTGGTTTGTTTTTAATTAAGTTGTGCCAAACAAGGAACATTTGGGACATTCATGTTTAATCCACTTAAAAGTCCCGTATTGTGCTTTGAAATGTGAATTTTTTTTGTTGATGTTTGACAAAATCTCAACCAAAACACGAAGAGAGGGTGGGACCTAATGAAGCTCCTCCTCTTTTTAACAGCCAATAGTGTTTTGCTTTATCACAGCTCTGCCAGTGAGAGTTGTTAAGCACAAGCGCATTAAGGCCCCGTTTACACTAATATGTTTTCGTTTTAAAATGCATATGTTTTGGTGTGTTTACGTCTTCCATCAACACTACTCCAGAGTGTTTTGGAAACGCTGAAGAGGTTGCAGTGTTACCAACTTAGCAATTTTGTTGCTAGATTTTGCAGCTTTTCATACTACCCTTGCAACTTTTTTTTTTTTCAAAAAGCACCTAAAATTTTGCAATTTTTAACATTCATTTGGCTACTTTTAGCAACTTTAAAAAAGTGACTCAAAAGAGCAGGTGGCTGCAGGCTTCACTCTACACTTTACAGAAGAGTAAATTGCTAGCACAGATTTTTTTTCATAACTGTTCATTTACTGATATTTGTTAACATGTATAATTGTTGGTAATGTAGGTAGCAATAAATTCCAATAGTGCTATAATTGTTGTCACTTTCACAAATATGTTAATTTCACAAGTTAAAAGGAATAAGTACACAAGCTGTGATCGCTTAAAAGACTGTAACTGTTCATTATCAGTGTTATATTTTAAAATGAAAATTTTTTATCAAAACTTTTACAAACAGTCAACTATATTTTTCATTCAAATCTAAATGGACATATTTCAAATATAATTTTTTGCTGAGATGGCCAGTCAATTTGTGAAAACATTCATTATTTTGTATACTATATAAAGATCATATAGTCATCACGCAAAGTAATATGTTAATAAGAACCTATTTATTGTGCATCTGGATGTAATGTTTTAATATAATATATTACACGGCGACTCAGAGAGTAGAGACATGACAGGCTTATGCTTGTCAGACACCACGTGATGACGTCACTGATTTGCAAATTAGTGCATGACATCATTTGGCAACATTTAGATTGGGCAGGCTTTAGCTACTTTACATTGGAAATAGTTGGCAACACTGAGAGGCCATTTTGGTTTTAAAAAGCTGCTGCTCCGCTGATCCTCAGTGTGGATGGGGGATAACGGAGACATCTGAATACGGATGCGTGGCTGCAGACATTTGCCTCTCTGATTGGGCTTTTTCCTCAATATTAAGTGCACACAGTTCAGTCTTGCATCCTTTCTTTGTAAGTTCAGACTTCGCAAGTTTGATATGGAATACAAACTCCCGAGGTCACACCAGGTAAAAACAGTGTACTGTATAACGTCATTCACATCACCCTGGCTATGTTGTTTCACTATCTTAACAATAAAATGAACACATGATATAAAGAACTGTCACACACCAAACTTCGTGTGAACTTAACAGACCAAAAATCGTGTAGCTACATATTTATATTACTGTCATCTTCAATGTATGCATATTTATAACAAAACAGAGACTATAACATAACTGCCTCCTTTGATTTTCACTGAAAAATATGAAACATTCCATCTCTTTTGGTGAATATTAGTTTTAATAACCAATAATTGCCATTATAAAAGTATAACATGCAATAAGTTTATATATTATAGGAAATAAAGGCACGCAATCAGTCGAATGTGCAGAATCAGTGTACGAGTTTACATTAATTAATATTAATTAATATTGTGCTCAGTCAAAACACTTTACCTAAGAATTAGTAATAGATTCAAAAGTTGGGGAATATGTGGTTAGATATAGACAACAAGATAAATTAAATACCAAGTTTAACAAATATAGTGCGATTTTAGATCCAGTGGTACATCCTTGATCAACCGTCTGACGTGCGCTGCTCTCACCTGGGGTTTTGTGCTCAAAGCACCTTCTAACTGCCAGGAGCTCAGACGTCCACATACACGTCAGAAACGCTACAGTAGGTGAAACGCCAGTGTGGATGTGGATCGTTTTCATTCTAAAATGCCGTTTTAGTGTATTAGTGTAAACGGGTCCTAAATGAGAAGAGTCTTGAAGGAGACGGGGCATGTGACGCACATTTTGTCAGTGTTTTGGAACACAAACTTATAGATATCCTAAAAAATGAGGTCTTTAAATTTGTAAAAATGACGTAGTCAGCTTAATGGATTTGTGTTGGGACAACTGAAGGAATTGTGTGGAACCCAGCATTGTTTAAAGTGTAGAGATGGCATCTGAAACTTGCAGTTGATAATTTTACAAATACAATTTTACAATTCTTTTTGTAATAATAATTATTGACTAAAATACTACTAAAACAGTTTGTTTTGGTTTAGATCAATAATCTATGCTGCCTCAGAAGTCTGTCTGAAACCAGTTTGATGAGTGCCTAGGGTCAGAAGTTAATATTTGCCCCCTGGAAAGGATTAAACCGAAATGAATGACTACACATATAAAATCTGTCTAATCGGTCTATTTGACAACTAGTCTAGTTTTGGGCTATTCTTAGATGTCTATTAGATTTTCACTGACAGCCCAAGTTTAGCCTTGTTTTAGCCAAGTTGTCTACATTTAGATGTCTATTAGATGTCTATTAAATACAAAATAGTTTGCTGGGATGGCTCGCTGCGTACGAAGGAGGATTTGAGAAGCAGAGAGGAGTTGACCATGACAACGGGGTTGGATTCTGGTGAAAAACTGTTCCAGAAAGCAGGTAAGACAAAAACAAAAGCAAAAAAATAAAATAAACAAGTAAATAACAGGGTGGGAATGTGGTAAAATCTGAAAATGTGGCAAAAATCAGGCTGCCGAAAGGGTTTTTCTTTTTCTGGATTGCTTTTGAAAACACTGTCGGATGGGTTTAGGGAAGTAGGAGGGTGGATTGGTCAGTTAGTCAGTCAGTCGACTGCAGCCTCTGGTGGATTTACATGAGAAAAACAAAAACTGCCAAAAAAGTAGCTCCTGGGACGTATTTGGCGCTCTCCAGAAATGTATATAATGGTACGTACCTGGGTTGTGTTTTTGTCAATTGGTTCAATCAATCAATAATAACAGCAAACTGTTTAAGATTGTAAAGTAAATCGTACATAAAAAAGGAACTCATTACAGAGAAAAATATTTTTGATGCATGCATTAAAAATATTCCTAAATACATACATATTTATGTTTTTCATGAGTTTTTTTATATTGCATTATTGTAATATTGCATTATCTTTCCTCCAACAACTTTTGATGGTAAAAAGTTTGAAAAAGTGACTTTTATTGACATTTTTAATAGTTTAAGCGATTTATCGTCTGAGTTGGTGTTATACAGTTCAAAAGCCTGGTAATAAACTGCCCTTTACTATTATTTTACAAAAAAAATTATATTTGACTTTTATTTTTTAATCCAATATTAATTTGATTCAAACTATAAAACGTCAATAAAAGTCCCTTTTTCAACTTCCCAGTTGAATTTTCGACAATAAAAGTCAACAAAGCAAAGATAAACGCCCTATAATGCAACTAATAAACATAAATAACCCAACTGAGAATGCCAAAATAGGCACACCGTTATGCAATGGATACATTTTACAGTTATAACAGCTTTATATTGTCTGAAAGTTTTTATTTTTATCATTTCTCACTATTATTTGTCTCTTTACAATAAATTTCTCAATGTATTCCTCATCTGTACTTGAAGCATCCGTTAACAAAAGTAAATTGTAAAAGCAATAATTATTGTAATCTAATGTAGAATTTAAAACTTTTCTTCGTGTTTAAAAAAGTGGCAAAGTCTAAAGAAGTCTAAAGTTGCAGACAAGATATGTTGCTTGTGCAAGTTATGCAAAAAGTTCCTGTTATTTTTATTTTTGTTTGCATTTGTTTTTTCAAATGGAAATAAAATAACAGGAACTTTTGCATCACTTCATTTTCATTTGCGTTAGAATTTGCATGTTATTGTTATTTGCAGGACTAAAACCTGTGAGTGTGCAGAATTCAGTGAACGTGCACACACTTAAAACACCAACATTTTAATGATGACTAATGTAACACACAATTGTATGGGGTTATATTTGCGACACAACCCTGCTCTCAAAATATCATGATTTATTGTTATTTTATTATAGGCTCATGTTTTTATGTATTTATCTCCACAAACTGCATAGCAAAATTGATTTTAACTCGATCAAAAGGCATTCTTGTTTTCATAAAAATTATTTTGACCCAAAAACTGCGTTGAGACCTGTGTAACAACCCATTTTACATGCTTAAAACATGATCTTTTGCATGCAGAATTGTGTCACAAATATAACCCATTCAATCAGCTACATTCTTATGCTCAAGAGAAATACGTGTAATTTGGTCAATAAAAACGATTCTCATTAATTTCCAACATATTTCCAACAATACACATATAACTGAGTGGCCAAAACATATAAAAAAGTTTCTGTTTTAGTTGAAAACAGCGTGAAGCATAAGTCTTGTTTCCTGTTATAATCTTTAAAGCAAAATTTATTTCGTTTTTCTTCGGCTTAGTCTCTATTTCAGAGGTCGCCACAGTGATGAACTATTCCAGCATATGTTTTATGCAGCGGATGCCCTTCCAGCCGCAACCCAGTACTGGGAAACACCCATACACTCTCACATTCACACAAACACACTACGGCCAATTTAGTCCATTCAACTCACTTATAGTGCATATCTTTGGACTGTGGGGGAAACCAGAGCACCCAGAGGAAACCCACACCAACACAGGGAGAACATGCAAACTCCAAAACTCATATATTTCTCACCCTTGTGTTAAGCAAAACCCCAGAACATTGCAGGCTACTACAATTTTACTATAATTTTAATGTGCAGTACACGTTGCTATTCTGAATCTAAATTTCAGCCTTGCCTTCAAATATCGAAAAATTTTTAAAAACAAGATACATTTACATGAGCATTTTAAAAGATGAATTTCACCATTGCACATTAAGCATGTAAAAAAATGCCTATACATACAATGTTCTCATCACTGCCGGATAAGAATTTACACACTACCGTATGCTCAATAAATCAACATCAATGCCCCTGAATGCTATGAGTCTTAAAAAGAGCATCATAATATACCTGCAGGGGATTTTTCACAGAATGTGTTACCATCTGAACCACATCTTTTTTCTCAGTATCATCACACTTATCTGATCACTGAAAGCCCCTCACTGCGTTGCATCCTCAGAAACAGCCTTTAAAAAAAGCTTTACAATCTTTTATCAAACATTCAACTTGACACTTACAACCCACTTGACACTTCAAGGTCAAATAAACAACCACACACACACACACACACATCTTTCTGTCTTTGAGAATCATGTTCAGTGAAGTTATTTTTCAGCTTACATTTCTGTCACATTTTGTGTAATTATGTTATATTGGATATACACTGTAATAACCGTAAAACTTATTATTAAAAAACTGAAAACTGTGGTCAAAATATTACGATAATCTACCGTATTTCATATATTTTGTGTAATACGCCAGTGTTTTGAGGTATTAACATCATACCTTTGTTACATAGACAAATACCCAACCGTAAGCATGTAGTAATAGTAACATAATTGTTTTCATATAGAGATCTTTGAGTCTTTGAGAATCTTTTTTTAAAGAAGTCAATAAAAATAAGAAATCACCTGACATTTATGTCAAATATTGTGTAATTATGTTATTTTGTATATACACCGTAAAATATGCATAAACTTTATCATTAAAAAACTAGCTGTGTTCAAAATATTACGGTAATCTACCGTATTTCATATCTTTGGTGTTATACACCAGTGTTTTGAGGTACTAACATCATTCTACAGAGACAAAACACAACCCGTAATAGTAACATATTTGTTTTTCATATAGAGATCTTTGTGTCTTTGAGAATCATTTTTACTTAAGCCATTGCGAAATCATCTTACATTTATGTGAAATATCATGCGATTATGCTTATTTTGCATATACACTGTAAAAATATCTGTAAAACTTATTTGAAAACCGACAGCTGTGCTCAAAATATTACGGTAACCTACCGCACTTCATATCTTTTACGTTATACACCAGTGTTTTAAAGTACTAACATCTACACATCCAATATGTTACATGGTATAGAGCAAACACCTATGATTATATATCAATAAAATGAAATAATAATATTAATTTTAAAATAAAAATTATCTAATTGAATGCAAGATGATCAATTAAACAATTCATCATAATTTTGCCCCGTAAATGCCCCGTAATGCAACTCTAATGGATATTTTTACAGTATATAATACCTTGATGTTGTCTGAAACTTTTTATTATTATCACTTCTCACGATTATTTGTCTGTCAAAATATTTTGGTAATCTGCTGTATTTCATATATTTTGTTATACACATTGTTTTGAAGGACTAGCATCTAAACATCTTATCTATGTTACATGGACAAACACCGTAAGCATGTAGTAATAGTGACATAATTGTTTTTTTTTTTGTGTGTCTTTGAGAATCATTTTCAATGAAGTTAATGAACAATATGCCATTTTCAAATATCAAATATTGTGCAATTATGCTATGCACTAAACTGATATCTGTCAAACCCCACACTGACAATGTGAGAAAAAGATTTTTTTAATTTGTTGCAAATTTATTACAAATAAAAACCTTGAAAATAACATGTACACAGCCTTTGCTGTGAAGCTATAAAATTGAGCTCAGGTACATTCTGTTTCCACTGATCATTCTTGAGATGTTTCAGCAGCTTAATTAGAGTTCACCTGTCGTAAATTCAGTTGATCGGACATGATTTGAAAAGGCATACACCTGTCTATACAAGGTCCCAGGGTTGACAGTGCATATCAAAGCACAAACCAAGCATAAAGACAAAGGAATTGTCTGTAGACCTCCGAGACAGGATTGTCTCGAGGCACAAGGCTGGGGAAGGTTACAGAAAAATTTCTGCTGCTCTGAAAGTTCCAATGAGCACAGCGGCCTCCAACATCCATAAGTGGAAGATGTTTGGAACCCCCAGGACTCTTCCTAGTAGGGTCTTAGTCAGGGAGGTGATGAATAACCCGATGGTCACTCTGTCTGAGAAGGACAGGAGGACAACCCTCTGTGCAGCAATCCATCAACCAGGCCTGTGTGGTACAGTGGCCAGACAGAAGCCACTCCCCACCTGGAATTTGGCAAAAGGCATCTGAAGGACTCTCAGACCATAAGAAACCAAATTCTCTGGTCTGATAAGACTAAAATAAAAACTCTTTGGAGTGAATGCCAGGCTTTACGTTTGGAGAAAACCAGGCACCGCTCATCACCAGGCTAATACCATCCCTACATTGAAGCATAGTGGTGGCAGCATCATGCTGTGGGGATGTTTTTCAGCAGCAGGAACTGGAAGACTAGTCAGGATAGAGGGAAAGATGAATACAGCAATGTACAGAGACATCCTGAATAAAAACCTGCTTCAGAGTGCTCTTGACCTCAGACTGGGGCGACAGTTCATCTTCCAACAGGACAATGACCCAAAGCACACTGCCAAAATATCAATGGAGTGGCTTTACAACAACTCAGTGAAGATCATTGAGTGGCCCAGCCAGAGCCCAGACCTAAATCCTACTGAACATCTCTGGAGAGATCTGAAAATGGCTGTACACCGTCACTTCCCATCCAACCTGATAGAGCTTGAGAGGTATTGCAAAGAGGAATGGGCAAAAACTCCCAAAGACAGGTGTGCCAAGCTTGTGGCATCATATTCAAAAAGACTTGAGGCTGGAATTGCTGCCAAAGGTGCATCAACAAAGTATTGAGCAAAGGCTGTGAATACTTCTGTACATGTGATTTTTCAGGTTTTTTATTTTTAATAAATTTGCAACAATTTCATAAAATCTTTTATCACATTGTCATTATGCGGTATTGTGTGTAGAACTTTGAGGAAATAAATTAATTTAATCCATTTTGAAATAAGGCTGTAACATAAAAATGTGGTAAAAGTGAAGCGCTATGAATACTTTCCAGATGCACTGTAGATACATAAATTATTTACAATATTAATTAGTTTCAAACTACTAAAATGGCAATAAAAGTCACTTTGTTAAACTTCCCAGTTGAATTTTCAACAATAAAAGTTGACAAAGCGGAGAAAAATGCAACTCTAATGGATGTTCTTTACACTATATAGTAGCTTGAAATTGTCTTTAAGTATTACTATCACTTCTCGTGATTATTTGCCTCTTTAGCTGTGGTGAAAATATATCGGTAATCTACTGTACTTCATATATTTTGTCTCACTTATGTTTTGCATTACTAACATCTCCACATCGTGCCTATGTTACAAGGACAAAAACACAACCGTAAGCATGTGGTAATGAGAAGGTCGTATAATGAACCAATGCTCATCACAAACAACTTGCAGAAAACACAAGCAGAACAACACGCTAATATACATGGTGTTCAGTGTCATTCACACAACTACTAAACACCATCACGGTAACACACAAGAGAGAGGGAGATGTTCATTTAAGGATCCTGCATCTGACACAGCTTTCGGAGAACAAACACAGAGAGCCCGGTGGAGCCATCAGCTTCCTCTTTCTAGTTCTTGTTGATTATTTAGGTTTGTGCTTCAGTAAACTCTCCATCTATCCTGACAGGAGCTCAGAGGCTTCAGTGTCACCCGAGACTCGCTTCACTTTGAAATGGGTCACCTAGTAACTGCTCACCTTCCTCAAATAGACAAACAAGAGAGTTTTAGAATGCAGGAGACCACAAACACAGGAACCAAATGAAAAAGGGCCTGCCTAATAAAGGCTGAAGGGTTTTTAGTTGCAGGTCAAAAAGAAAATTCGTCCACTATATGGAGCACAAAATATGTACAGTGCTCAGCATATCCAGTTGAAGTTAAAATTATTAGCCACTCTGAATTATTAGCCCCATCCCCCCCCCCCCCCCCCCCCCCCACACCGTTTATTTTTCCCCCAATTTTGTTTAACAGAGAGCAGATATTTTCAACACATTTCTAAACATAATAGTTTTAATAACTCATTTCTAATAACTGATTTATTTTATCTTTGCCATGATGACAGTAAATAATATTTTACTAGATATTTTTTCTAGACACTTCTATACAGTTTAAAGTGGCATTTAAAGGCTTAACTAGATTAATTAGGTTAACTAGGCAGGTTAGGATAATTAAGCAAGGTTTTGTATAATGATGGTTTGTTCTGTAGACTATCAGGAAAAAATATATAGCTTAAAGGGGCTAATAATTTTGACCTTAAAATGGTTTTAAAAAAATTTAAAAACTGATTTTATTCTAGCCGAAATAAAACAAATAAGACTTTCTCCTGAGGAAAAAATATTATGAGACATACTGTGAAAATTTCCTTGCTCTGTTAAACATCATTTGGGAAATATTTAAAAAAGAAAAAAATCAAAGTGGGGCTAATAGTTCTGATTTCAACTGTATAAGTACACCCCTCACAAATCTCTCTTTTAAATTCATATTTTTATTAGGAAGCTATACAATATTATATTTGTGCATACACATTAGATTAGTCAGTACTGAAGCCAAATCTGGAGCTTATCTAACAAAATAACTTACGATTATGGTCCAAAAACTGCTGAGCACTGTATATTTTTAATGTAATATAAGTGAACAAGACTGTCAACACGCAAAATTAGAAAGGCTGTTATGTGTCTTTTGTATTTGGACTGATGTATACCTGGCTGAATTTTACTGTAGGTGGTGAGAACGGGTCTTTGAACCAGTGTGTACTCCTACTATGAAATTACCACATCACACGTGACGTGCTAACATGGATGCAGTTCACTAGAGTGAATCTGATTAAAGTTAGCTCCACATCTAACTATCAGGCACCTGTAGAGTTTATGCGAACATTTCATTCATGCCCCCGTGACAAACTGGGGTATTAGACGCAAATAAGGAGTAAGGACTGGTGAGAGTGTTATGGAATTTAATAACGCACGCCGAATGGAAAGAAAAAAACGTTTGCATTTCACGATGTGCGTGATCCTTTACTGACATCCGCGTGTTTGGACCTTGTCGGAAAATATGTCCTACATGACGGTAATAGTTTAATTGGGATGTTTACTTCAATAATGGCACTAATATATGCATACTCCACGTCTTAATTACATTCCTTAATTCGAGTTTATGTAGGCCTATTTCAACATTCATGTTTAACTATATAAGCATTAGTAAACACAAGTACATCTTATTGAACATAATTATCATGGTACAACAGTTTCTCAAGCAGTTTGTGATGCATTTTGGAAATAGGAGATGAGCCCCTGGTTTAATGCACCACCTGGCTTGAGAAACCCATTCTCAAAGACTTACTTTTAGTCATTATTTGGGTATCACACACATTCTGAATGCCTTCGGCAGAATTCAAATGAGCCATTTTATTCTAGATTAGTTCCAAGATTACAGTGAGATTAATCTAGATAAAAAAATGGATCTATGCCCACCTATAATAATGTATATATCATCTTTGGGAGATGAGCAAATCTTGTTAAAATCAACAAATGAGATGACACAAGAATTACAGTGTAAAACATTATATGATCAATTAGTCATGACAACATAGGTTTTTAGTTCATTGTAACTTATTAAACTAAGTTAATCATGTTCTAACCTAATTTTATAAGTTACGCAAGCTGTTTTAAGTCAGTTTAACATAATATAAGTTCAATGGACTCATAAGCTTAATTTGATTCAGCTCAAAAATTTAAGGCAACCAGTACAATGCGTTTCATCAATGATTTTTCTGTGTATGCTTGTATGTATGATCGCATAATTAAAAAGATTACAGAATGTTTATACTTATTTTCATTTAATTAGCAAATAAAATGCATGAATTGCTCACTCTCATTCTGTCTTTTTACTTCTCATCTCCTCTATAGCGTGTTGCAGTGCAGAGCAATTGTCTGAAGTCAGATTATCCCAGAGATATGCCCTGCTAGAATTTCTTCAAGAGCATCCAGGGGTTCAAGTTCCTCACATTACCACCTGTTGGCAGACGTCTGACCTGCACCTCAAAGGTCAAAGGACAGAGTATCATATATTGTTGAAGTTACTAGAATAATCCGCTACATTTTTATGTCCCTCCACTAATAAAAATACCAGTGTGACCAGAAAAGACATGACAGTACATGCAAGACATATGTCATGGATATGAAATCTAACATGGAGGTATTCTGAGATGATAAAAATCAATCTTCAAACAAGGATTATTTCCAAAATAGCTCAAATCCGCATTCCTGGAATGGATTAAAATGGGCCAGATTAAGTCAAAACAGGACACAAGATAAAATATAAACCTGTAGGAATAAAAAACTAAAACTTGAATGTGAATAGATGTTGCAGTTCACTTATGTTTATACATGAGTAAAAGTGTTAGAAGAAATAACAGGAATAGTACGGTATGTTTACCACTATTTAATTATGTGTAAATATCAAAAGCAGCCATGATTTTGTTTCTGCATAAATAAAAAAATGGGATCAACTGCTATTTTAAATATAGTTTAACATAGGAAAAAAAGTCACAAAAATATATATAATAATTATTAAAATTAATACTCACATTCTACTTCATTTCACATGTTCTCAAGACATTTGATTACTTTGTGAGAGATAGAAATGCAATTCATTTTGTTGAAATGATTTATTCATTAGAAATTCTGCCTGTGCATGGCTTAAATCTTTAATGCATATGCGCATATTCAAATTTGACAAATGAAGATGTCAGGTTTGACAGTATTGATGCCAAACAGCATTAGCGCTTGGTTTCACATGCAACGCATCAATTTTAATTTGAAGACGTGTCAAAAATATTGAGCTGCATTATTTATGGTATTTTCATTTTCACACATCATATATTATTAGAGTGTCAGGAAATATAAACGTAACTATAAAGCTGGTGAACCGAATAGGCACATTATTGCTTGAAGGATATACTGATAAATATTTAATCACAATATATAGTCCAAATCTCCATTCAGGACAGAGAAGTAACAATATTCTCATTTGTCTAATATATTGATTGAGTTCCTACACATGAAATCTTACATTTCGGTTATACATATATAAAAAGCAAGGAAAGCATTGGCAGTAAGTACACTGTAAAAAAAATAAATCTGTAAAATTTACAGTAAAAAAAAAATGGCAGCTGTGGTGTTTACTAATAAAAATATGGTACAAACCGTAAAAGTAATTTCTCATTTTTACAGTAAACTACCGTATTTCATTAATTTATAGATGTAATTTGTCTGTATTTTGAATTACCAACATCTACACATCTTTTGTGACACAGATAGACATGTTAGCACAGCCATATGCAGGAGGTGATGATAAAGTTTCATAATGAACCAATGCTCATCACAAACAACTTTTCCCACAAGCAGAAAAGTGTATTAGTGTATAGAAGGTGCTCAGTGTCATTCATAAAGCTTCTAAACACCAGTATGGTAACACACAAGAAATTAAAGTCATGAAATAAACATGGTTTACCAAACTTTAGATGTAACATAAATCTCTAATGTAGATAACTGATGGAGAAACAACTAAAAAGATCTATAGTTAATATCAACAAAAGCATTAAAAGTGATGTGCCATGCAGAGAATTCTGAGAAAGTCAATTTACGGTTATTCACCGTTTATATTAAGGAAACACACTGTTAACCAGGTTACGGATTTTTACTGTAGCATTTTTACCATTTTTTTACAGTTGAAATCACTGCCATTTTTTTACAGTGTACACTTTCAGAAATAAAGGTACTGTACAATATCTGCCACTGGGATGGTACAATTTTGTTCCTAACAGATCCTTAAAGGTACATATTAATACCTAAAAAGTACAAATGTGTATCTCACAGTACATTACAGGCACAAAGGTGAACCTTAAAAGGTACTAAAGTCCACATGTACGGTACAAAAGTGTACATTTAATGACAAACAATCAGTGTTGAGCATGTTCCTTTAAAAGAGTAGTTAGTTATAGTTACTTCTTACAAATAGTAAGAGTTAGTAACCGAGTTACATAATACTAAAAGTACTAATTACCAGGGAAAGTAACAACTGCGTTACTTTAAAACTAATCTAATTTGTCAAATGACTATAATATAAATATAAAACATTGTGCACTACACTATTTTAATGTTGTTGTGGGATAATGTGAGACACAACCATCAAATTATAATTATTATTAGTATTAGTTGCACAAAACACAACAGATGGTTTAGAATTTTAAATATTTATTGCACAAACCACAACTCACAAGGCTTGAGGTGCTTCATTAGATTAGAATTACTTGTCACGGACGCAGTAGGACGCTTTTTTTTTTTTCTTGGGTATAAGTTGCACGATACATAAAAATACCCGCCTTTCACCTCAACGGGGGGAAAGTAGCGCTTATATTTACAGTTTGCAAACGCTACCTTTGAACTTGGTGGATTTGCCATCGTTCTGACTCCTGGTCGTAGGTGTGTGCGACTGTGCGTGTGCTTGTGTGTGAACAGCCGCTCTACTCTGCCTCTGATTAGCAAACAATGGAAATGTGCTTTATCTAAGCCAATAATCCTATTCTCAGTTACACCACGTTCACAGACACACCAATCATCATCACTGGCTGGTTATGCATCCCGCTCCAGTCCCGAACACACACACCAACCCCAGAGAAAGAGAGATCCTCTCTCTCAATTATATGAGAACGAGAGGATTATAGAAGAATTGAATCGTTTTAAATTATAGTAACATGCATTTTATTGTGTAAGTAACGGTAATGGCATTGTAACAAAGGAAACAGTAATTAAACTGATTGCTTGTTACTAAAAAAAGATGAGGCCACACCAAATATTGGAGTGGCACACAAAAAAAATTACAAATTCAGTGTAATGTTATTTTTGCATGTACATTTTGTTTCTGGTAAATGAAATAACATGGTTTTAATTTATTTAATGAATTACTGTTACATCCCTTCCGTTACTTTTTAATGATCAAGGGGGAACGAAAAGGAAAACATTAAACCGTTGTAATTATTGCTGCCATTTACAGTAGATGAGGAACAACAAGACACAAAAGTACTATTTAAATGAACTTGTTTATTATAAACAAGCTGTGTATTTTTAAATGTTTATGGAAAAACTAAGGTTTCACACAAAAATAGAAATAAGACAACGATTTCACAAATAATTAATTTAACAAAGTTTAACGGACATAAGGAGGACAATGGGAAGGGCCTTTGCCAAACAAAAGAAAAGAATAAAACAAAGATTAACTAACTAACCCCTTAAAGTCTTCCCCTAGAACTACAAAATAAAACAAGAAGTAAACCTTCAACTTCCGAGACGTCGTATTTTACCTACTCTCTACTTCCAAAGCAAAACTTACAAGTGTGGCACAAATCTGTAATCTAGTGTGTATAATTAAAGTAGTGCTGCGTTTGCGCCATGTACATCACGTGACAGATCTTACATATTCCCTCTCCTCTGTCTAGAATTATACACAGATAAGATGTTAACACTCCAGTTCTCGAGAGTTTGAAACAAACGATTTAATTTACGTGGCAAACAAAGCCCACCAACAAAAGTTAATCAAGCAATGATGGATCAAATAAGGGGAAGAAACATACACAGAAAACAAATGTCAAACACAGCTCAAGTTCACACAAAAACGAAACAACAGTCGCCAAACTTCATAATATGTATAACGTCATAAACGTAACAATTATTCTTAAAATATTGCAATTTATTTCTTGGAATTATTGATTAGTACATGTGCAAACCAAATAAAAATCCATTGTTGTTTTTTTTTAAAAATTGCCATTGCTGTCCTGTTGTTGAAGGTGTGTGCATGCTGTCAACAATGATCAGGGAGGGGGGTGGGGCAGTGAATCAGCTACGTCGGAGGCGCCAATCAATCCACAATCATTTTAGTGGCTGCATTATATTTAATTTATTTATTAAATTATTGTGAATTTAGGTAATTACATTTACATTAATAATATCAACAGCAAAATCCTATTGGGTTTCCCAGAGATGGGTTGCAGCTGGAAGGGCATCCGCTGCATAAAACATATGCTGGATAAGTTGGCGGTTCATTTCACTGTGGCGACCCCAGATTAATAAAGGGACTAAGCCAAAAAGAAAATGAATGAATGAAAATCCTATTGGGGTGGCCACAGGGATGGTCAAAGTTTACACAAGGGTGGCCATGGCTGTTAGTAACACCGTTGATTTATAGCACCGTTATTCCCATCACTGCAAACAATTCATTGTAAAAAAAATAAATAAATAAAAATAAAAAAATTGCCACCTTAAATTTTTAGTTGAATCAAATTAACTTTTCAAATTCTCAACTTACGTCAGTCAAACTGACTCAAAATACAAAATAATATGTAAAAAAAAAACGTATAGAATAATAAAACGTAAAAACATTAGTTGTCATAACTTTTTGTCATAGCATTTTTTATAATGCTAGATTGCCTGTAATGTTTTGCATTTCTACTTTGAATCAAAGAGTTTTTGTTCCAACAAAATGATCCGGTTATTAATTTAATATAAGTATAAAAAGCATGAGAATGAGTAAATTAAAGTGTCACAGAAAATGCTGTAGGAGTTTAACTGGTCAGCCTGAGTCATAAGGAAACCTGACCTCACTATTGCTAAAGTTCCTGGAAAACTAGATACCATTCAAAAGTATTTGCAACAAAGCCAACAGTCATTAGGGCCTTTATGTGGGCAAGTTAAGTGACATAAAGTGTGCAAACAGAAAAAAAAAAGATTAAAACACAATGTTTGGCTAATGGTGTTTAAACAGAAATGAAAGAGGGCCTAACACATACACCTGCAGCACCCCTGTTGATGTATGCGATATGGAGAATGCATTTACTGTACACTGAAGCCTCCATAAAAGGCCAGTTCAGGGGTAGATACAAACACAATGAACCTTTAAATAGCTAAAACATAACAAACTGAGGAAACAACAGCCTACTGTTGTCATTTTCCAAGGAGAGTCTGGCAGTCTGAGCATGTCTGGTGGGGAACTGTTTGAAGGGAGAAACTACAGTCTGTCATGTGTTGCTGATACGACAGTACAGAACAGTATAGAAAATAAAAGTAAAATAAACATGTTTATTAATCATTATGCACCAATTTAATAAGACAACTGCACTGAAATATCTCTACGTCATGAGAAAATAGTTTCATTCAAATAGATTTATATCTGAGAAAAGAAAAAGAAATCATCCTCATTTTCACTGCTGAATCCTAAACATATTTGCTCTTTGTTTTTGATGCACTTAAAAAAAAAGACTTTCATAGGAACTCTAAAAATTAAAAGTGGTTTAAGTCACGAATGCTGGTTATGTGTATATTTGCAAAAAATAATGTTTTTACACTGGTTGAGCTTCAGCTAACCACTAAATCGCTAAAGAAAACAAATCATTACAATCATTCATTCAGGAATCTAACTATCCAGCCTGATCTCATGAGGAAACGGAACTATTTTATGTTTTGTCAGTTTAATGGCTAATTCGTATGAATTCATACGATCATGAATTGGAAATTATGTATGGAAATTTATAATTTTAAAAAAAGGCGTGGCACCAAACCCCGCCCCTAAACCCAACTGTCATTGAGGGATGAGTAAATCGTACTAAATTGTACAAATGAGATCATATGAATTCATACGAATGATGCCGCGGTCACACTAGAGCGAAAAGGGGTGGGATTAAACAAGATGATTAGACATAAAAAAAAAGAAGCAAGCGTTTGGTCAATATTTTACATTTTGCAAAACTTGTCGCATGAGCTTGCGTTTCCGGTCTGACACATTCACATGCATATACATGGAAGTCTATGGGGCGAAAAGTGCAGTGTGACCGTGGCTTTAGCCACTAAATCAAAAAGTTACGATTTGCCGTGAAATTGTGTTGAACTATCCGCTTGTTAAAGGTGACATCACCCGAAGCAGCTTCTGCGTCTAAGCGCTCTATCAAACTGTATGGGGAGACTCAACAAATGGTAATAATATACGTTTACAAAGCGATTTTCGAAAATCACGATCGCAATATATCCATGCCTAATATCAGATGACCAGAAAGAGATTGTCTATATATTGTTAAAATAATGTTGTCTGTGATGTCCAGATGCATGTCCTGAAGTGGTCATAAACAAATATAATTTCTCAATTCAAATGAGTAGCAGCTTGGGCCCAGCAAAGCATTCCATACATCACAACTTAACAAGCGGATACACTTTTAGACATTTCATTTTATTAGTTTGATGCAACTTACTGGCAGCACTGTTGCCAACAACTTACCGTAACTGCCACTTTACAGTAACTTACCCCTAAATGTGTTTTAAAATAGCAGGAATCTACTGTTATTTTATTTTAAAGAAAAATAACCTTACCGCAACTTCTTTTTATGGTAAAATGCCCTTTACCACATTTTAATTTTACAGTTTGACAATATTTACTGTACTTTTACTGTAGTTTACTTACATTTTACACTGACAGTAATCATTTATGTTTGGTGTTTACTATTTAATTTAATCCATTTCAGACAAGTATTTTTATTCATTGTTATTATATATATATATATATTAAATGATTTACAAAAGCAATTTTCCATCATCATTCATCATCTATTTTAAATACATTTTGTGATTGAAGAAATTAATTAATAATTTTTCATAAAAGTCTCATTTTTGACAACTACAGTAGCAATACTTTGATTACAGTAGAATACTGTAAATTCCTAATATGCAGTAAGTTACTGTAAAAGTTTTTAAATGACCCACAATGCAGGGCATATGACAGTAGTGAACTGTAAAGAATGTTTGTGGCTTTACTGGGTGCTTTTGCAGTAAATAAGTGTAAATTGCGGCAAAGTCAAACAGTGCATTGACTACACTGTATGGTAATAAATTGAATGTTTATTAGAGAGATTTGTTGGGAATCAGATCTATTTTTTTTTTTTGATTCACTAAAAAGGATTTGATGTAGAGAGAGTTTCGAAATCAGACTTCAATGGTTGCATCATATTTGATTCACCAAAGACTTGCTGAGTAATTTGATCAGAAACTCATTACACTGGTCGTGGCCACAATAAGTTTCAATTCACTAAAAAGAACAACCTCAAAGCAAATTGTTTGGCAATTAGTCTAACAAAGCATTTTTAATTAAATAAAAACAACCTTTATTAAGTTATTTGATCAGGAATCGTACTACACCGGTTTGTCAAGAGTATTTAGGTCAATATTTCATAAGAAGAGAACAGAAGAGTTTTAATAAAGCCTCAAGACTAATGTTAGCATAAAGTAACAATTACACAATACCCCGTTCTCTTTTCTCATTTCCTGTTTCATGACATCAACATGTCTTTCAGTTTAGTACTGAAAGCTCTGTGTCAGGTGATATTCATTGTTGAACCAAATATTTAGTGACCGGAAAGTGACCTGTAAGATGAGAGATTATCTGTCTAAAACTCATGAGCTGAGGCAATGATAATAAAATAAAAAAAAACCTTGATGAACTTTGATGGATAAAAGATATTTTTTTACAATGATTTTAACAAAAAATGTGAAAGTGAATCAGAATATAATGATTAACTGGAAGATCTTGAAGACAATTCAGCTTTGAACTTAAGAAATAAAATATATTTTAAACATACTGACTTAGAAAACTATAATTTTAACTTATTTTAAATAATATTTAATGATATTCACGTTTTAATTGTGCTTTTGATCAAATAAATGCAGCCTTGCTGAGCAGAACGCAACACTTTTTTTTTTAGCTACATCATTGCCTTATGAATGTAGTCTAAACTACCTGACAAAAGTCTTGTAGCCTATCCAAGTTTTAGGAACAACAAATAATAACTTGACTTCTAGTTGATCATTTGGTATCAGAAGTGGCTTATATGAAAGGCAAAGGCCTCTAGATTATGTTTATTTTGCCAAAATAAAATATGATCAT
Organism: Danio aesculapii; assembly: GCF_903798145.1. NCBI lineage: Eukaryota > Metazoa > Chordata > Actinopteri > Cypriniformes > Danionidae > Danio > Danio aesculapii. Next base: position 9,257,400 of record NC_079458.1, read on the forward strand.
GCCTTGATTTTTAATTACTTAATTAGGACAATAAGGTCTGATTTTGCTTAGTCAAAAGTCTTGTCACTCAACAGAAATAATGTACAGTATAGAATATAAAGTCATGGTGCACAATTAATATTGTGTATGACTCCCATGATCTTGGAGGACTGCATCCATACATCTCTGCAATGACTCAAATAACTTATTAATAAAGTCATCTGGAATGGCAAAGAAAGCATTCTTGCAGGACTCCCAGAGTTCATCAAGATTCTTTGAATTCATCTTCAATGCCTCCTCCTCCATCTTACCCCAGACATGCTCAATAATGTTCATGTCTGGTGACTGGGCTGGCCAATCTTGGAGCACCTTGACCTTCTTTGCTTTCAGGAACTTTGATGTGGAGGCTGAAGTATGAGGAGGAGCGCTATCCTGCTGAAGAATTTGCTCTCTCCTGTGGTTTGTAATGTAATGGGCACACTGAAAAAAATTATTCAAAGATGATTTCTTGGATTTACTCAATTTTTTTACGTTAAGTGGTTTTAAACAATTTATTTGGGCTGAATTTAAACAAACAAATTAAGTTGAACATTGCTCAATTTAATGTGTTTGTTTAAATTCAACACAAATAAATTGTTTGCAACAGTTTTGCATGCAACACTTTTTTCAGTGCAGCACAAATGTCTTGATTCCTCAGGCTGTTGATGTTGCCATCCACTCTGCAAATCTCTTGCACGCCCCCATACTGAATGTAACCCCAAACCATGATTTTTCTTTCACCAAACTTGACTGATATCTGTGAGAATCTTGGGTCCATGCGGGTTCCAATAGGTCTTTTGCAATATTTGTGATGGTGAAAAATCTACCTTCTGCCACTTTCCAAATGATCAACTCTCCAATGATCTCTTACAAATGGGATTGATGACAAGACATTTGTCAGGTATAGTACAACTGAGGTATTCGAGGATTTTTAGTTACAGTACTTATATAGAAATAAATAACCCTAACTGGATTCATTATGTACATTTGCTGATATTTTCCAAGCTCAAACAGCAACATTACACACTTAAAGTTGAAAGTGTGAGAGCATAAAAGCACTTGATTTCACTAATTTCCACATTCCTATTAGGGTTGGGGGAAAAAAATCAGTACAGCATAGTGTCGCAATAATTTCCACAGTAACCCCGTTCCTGCCTTTGAATAAAAAAATATAAAAGGTTACTGCAGAAACTCGAAATTGTAAGTTAAGCCAGAATTCTAAGATATAAAGTCACTATTTGGAGTTATAAATTCAGAATTGTAAGACATAAAAAAATAACCTTTTAATTTTCTATTTAGAGGCGGAAATGAGCTTCCATAATAAACAGGCGCTCATATCAATATATCAACAATAATTTATTATACTATTTGGCTGAATCTCAAAAAAACATTTCTTTATAGTCCACTAGATGGTGGCTTTTTTTTAATACTTTATTTTCAGCATTCAGTAAGAGAAAAATAAAGATGGCAGCAAAGCAGAAAGGCGCATACAACATTCATCAGAGGTTTTCATAAAACGTTTGGTCAGTCTTTTCTCATTTTGCAGATCTCATTTCTCGCTTTATTTCCAATATTATAATTAGAATTTGGTAAAAAAGTTAATACATTGCAATATCGAGCAGAATAACCCAATATATTAAAATTGATAATATTATATTAATGGGGGTGGGAATTACCACAGATCCCACTATACAATATGATAATATCATGGTACTTGTGTCACATATTATTATTGACATTTTCATATATAGCAGAATAATGGAATGCATTAAAAAGCCCTTAAATATTATATTGTGGCTTCAAAGCAACCTGGAAACCCTTTTTTAATTTTAATTTAAATAATTCAATGTCAAGGATAAAAGTTTAAAGGTAAAACCCTGTCACTGTTTGCAAGATTAACATATTGCCTATGCAAAGTAGCCTAGAAATATGTGTAACATTGTTAAACTATGCTGGAGGAACTCATGTAGCAATGGTTTTAAAATCTTTTTTTTTCTGTCTTTTTTTTGCCTTTTCTTTTCTATCTTTATAGTTGTTGTTGCTTTTTGTATTGCTGTGTTGCTTTAAAGTCAAAATAAAAATATAATATTCAAAATATATATATTATATAGTGACACAAGTACTGTGATGGTATCATATAGGGAACGATGGTGATTCCCAACCCCAATTCCTATAGCTCTCCATTCCCCATAGCAAGATGCAAACGTCTATGAAATACCAAAGAAAATGTATCGATAGCTAATACTTGCCTTTCCCATGAACATATCATTAACAGACGACCTTTGACTTTCAATTCACTTGAAAGAGTTCTCATGGTGGTTTCGTAAGAACGTCACACAAAAACACTCTAGCGTAACCCTCAGAGCCACTAACTTCAGCTATGAATGCGATGAATGCTGATTACAATCAAGCGCAGATAAGCAGTGAGAAAAACATGCAGGTGCTCAGTGCATGAATGCATTTCCTTTTTCAACAATCCTTGTTTCTTAAAACACTTCTTGTTTGTGGAAAAACACTTAGGAATTCTTAGTGTGCTTAACACAAGTGAGTAGGTTTGACAAACTATCTATAAGACACACTCTTTCCCTCTTCATATGCACCTCACACTCTCTTAAAACACCATATAATTCCTGGAAAACATTGCACAATTCTGAGTGTGCTCCACACCGGTGAGTGGGCTTGACAAACCACCTGTAAGACAGTGGACACATTCTTTTCCTCTTTATTCACCAGACACCATCTTAAACACACCCTTATACTTCTCAGAAAACATTGTGCAATTCTGAGTGTGATCCACACAGGTGAGTGGGCTTGACAAACCACCTGTAGGACACACTTTTTTCCTCTTCATATGCCCCTCACACATTCTTAAATCACCCTATACTTCTAGAAAATATTGTGCAATTATGAGTGTGCTCCATACAGGTGAGTGGGCTAGACACCTGTAGGTCTTGTCATCGCCTGCAGCTGTAAGAGCAGCAAATAATAACTTGACTTCTAGTTGGAAAAGTGGCAGAAGGTAGATGAATCCAATAAATCATCTGTTGAACTGCATCCCAATCATCACAAATACTGCAGAAGACCTATTGGAACCCGCATGGACGCAAGATTCTCACAGAAATCAATCATGGTTTGGGGTTACATTCAGTATGGGGGCGTGCGAGAGATCTGCAGAGTGGATGGCAACATCAACAGCCTGAGGTATCAAGACTTTTGTGCTGCCCATTACATTACAAACCACAGGAGAGGGCAAATTCTTCAGCAGGATAGCGCTCCTTCTCATACTTCAGCCTCCACATCAAAGTTCCTGAAAGCAAAGAAGGTCAAGGTGCTCCAGGATTGGCCAGCCCAGTCACCAGACATGAACATTATTGAGTATGTCTGGGGTAAGATGGAGGAGGAGGCATTGAAGATGAATCCAAAGAATCTTGATGAACTCTGGGAGTCCTGCCGAAACGCTTTCTTTGCCATTCCAGATGACTTTATTAATAAGTTATTTGAGCCACTGCAGAGATGTATGGATGCAGTCCTCCAAGCTCATGGGAGTCATACACAATAATAACTCTTTTTCCACTACACCATGACTTTATATTCTATACTGTACATTATTTCTGTTAAATGACAAGACTTTTGTCTGAGCAAAGTCAGACCTGCGTGTCCTAATTAAACAATTAAAAATCAAGGCATGATCATATTTTATTTTGGTCAAATAAGCGTAATCTAGAGGCCTTTGCCTTTCATATAAGCCACATCTGATTCCAAATGATGAACTAGAACACTTAGATTTTGTCAGGTAGTGTATACTTCTCAGAAAAAGTTGTGCAATTCTGAGTGTGCTCCACAAACATGAGTAGCCTTGACTAACCACCTGACATTGTTTAATTGTCATTTGCACCACACACACTCTTAAAAAGCACCATATACTACTTGGAAAAACAAATCTTTCTGCAATTCTGAGTGTGCTCCACCCAGGTGAGTAGGCTTGACAAACCAACTGTAGGACACACTCTTTTCCTCTTCATATGCACCTCACACCCTCTTAAAACTCCATATATTTCCTGGAAAACATTGTGCAATTCTGAGTGTGCTCCACCCAGGTGAGTAGGCTTGACAAACCACTTACACACGATTTCTCCTTTCTGTATAATTGATTTGAAGTGCTTCTTTTATCCTTCCTCTTAAGTCACTTTGGATAAAAGCAATTACTAAATGAATACATTTAAGTGTAAATGTTTTCTTATGCAGGTCAGATCACCTGAAACACAGTCGACAATAACAATAGGTCACAGAACAGCAACACTATGGAAACCTACAGTAGGTGTTGTCAAACAAGAAATGAAAAGAGGTCATATTGGACACTGATTATCATCTGATTTCCTCATAGAGATGGCAGGTATTCAAACATGAACAATCGCTCTACAATCAGCCTGCATGTACCAGGACGCCTGGAGCCAGTTCACAAACATCTATGAGACAGTAAACAAGCAGTCTGCGATGGTAGAGGTGAGAACAGGTCCTGCTGGTCTGATGTTTCTGATAATAAAGTCACTGTCTTTATTTATGGACTCATTTGCAAGAGGGCCCAATGGGATTTCTGAATTTTTTTTTTTAATTGTACTAGCAACAATAATGTTTACACTGAATATAAACCGCTTGACATCATAAAGTTGAGATAAGGTCAAGCAAATATACCATGTTTAAAACTTTTTCAATTTAATTTCTTAAACATTATCTTAAGTAATTCTGGTAACCTTTCTTTTTTAGAATCCCTTTTTTATAAATGTTGAAGTTAATTTGTATAATAACAACACATTGTGCATACATGCATGCAGCCTTAAAGCTAAAACCTCAGATTAATTTCATCTAGTAATTACACGCACATGCAGGTTAATGAATATTATTTAACTGTATACTGTAGTGTAATAAGGACACTGTAACCAAAGTATTCAAATGAATCATTTTAGACTGGGATAAATGTCTAATAATATGTAAATACGGTCACACTTTATTTTGATGGTTCGTTTGTTGAATTTAAGTTACATTGCATCTACAAGCCAACTAATTCTCATTAGATTATAAGTAGACTGTAAGGTTGGGGTTAGGGTTAGTGTAAGTTGACATGTACTTGCAACGTTTCTTATAGTCAGTTAAATGTCTGTTTACGAGCAGTATCAACAGATATTAAGCAGACAGTCTACTAATTCTCAAACGGATCATCAAAATAAAGTGCTACCGTAAATGCTAACACAAACATGTATATACACAGGCCCGTAGCCAGCCTGGTGAAAGGGGTGGTTCTTTTTTCTCAAAAAGTGGACCTTTTTACAGTGATTTACTACATTTTCTATTGAATTATAAGGTTTAAATACTGCATTTAGTGACATTGTAAACACTATTTTTAGCTGGATTAGCTTGTCGGATGGTCATCATAACCACACTTTTTGAGGTACTAAAAATATTTCCTAAAGATTTAAAATAAAAAAAATAAGAAAACATACATATTTTTAAAATACAAATGTAGCACATCATATATCATTAGGAAAAAAAAAAATTCAGCATTAACAATTTTCAGTGGATTTAATGGATTCATTAAATTTGGGTTAGAATAAATTTATAAAAGGTCTGATAACATTTCTTCTAATTCTCAAACAAAAATGACAATCAGAATAACAAATGTTTCTATTTGTTGTGAGTTATTCCACTAAATATAGATTTCCTCTGTCTATATTTATTAAAATAAATATAGAACTCTCGAGTTAAAATATGGACATTGTGTTGTTTAAATATTAGGGACGGACCGATGGACCCCAATATTTATCATCCAATATTGGATTCATTTGGCAAATCTGCAATGATAGGAAGAATAATGATACAGATGCTTAATAATTACATGGAAGCAATGAGTTGCATGACTTTTGAATAATCCAATGTTTTTCTCAGAGCAAATTCATTAAATAATTATATTTTTAATACTTAAAGAAATTTTAAAAATGTATTAATAAACTGCAGATATCAGATCAAATCACAGGCACAAAACCTTTAGTTAGTTTGGGCTAAAATGTTTTGGACAGTAAAAGAAAAGGACTGCAGTTAAGTGTAATTTTTCAGGAGCAACAAATTTTATAATTTACATAAAGCAACAGCACTGGCGTTATTCGTGAAGTTTATTAAATACACATATTTTTTATATTTCAAATAAAAGTTGGGCCAAAAACATATCCAATCAGTGCAAACTAAATATGTTTGAAAACATCTACTTTTGGGGGTTCAATTCTCTAAATAACAAATTTATGTAACTTGTAATTTTGAAAAAATAGTTTTTGTCAGTGTTTAACCCGTCAATGATTTATATAAGAAATTCAGTCAGACATTTAAACTTCATTCATCACATGAAATTTAACCATTCATTCCTCATTCATACTTCCAATACATGACAAAATAACACAGAGGAAATGACAGACAAGTGATGAAAGGGTTCTGTCAGCATTACCTTTGCATTCAAAATCAATTTATAGTCTTAAAAGAAGCTTACAGGGTAACAAAGCCTCCCTTTATTATTAATTTTGCTATCGGTCTAATTGCTGTAACTCACTTTGCACATTGAGCTCAGCTCTGAAGCCAGTAAATAAAAACTGGAAACAGCCAAAAATCCACAAGAGCAAATCTCTAATAGTAAAACAAAAAGACTCATTGTGGAAAAACACTGATGAAATTAATTATTTCACCACCCCAAATTTTGGCTCTAGTTCATCTGTGCAATTCCATCCGCATAAATTTGGAGGCAGATCTCATTATCTTTATATAGAACACAGAGCAATAAGCATCTTAGCTAAATCCACATCATTACGACATATGGAGGCTGTTTCAATCCTCCACAACTGTATCGACGGTTTAAGCAGAACATCTCGACACAGTTAACAGGATCGCATTACCTGGTTAATGAGCACAGAATGCAGCTCTAATAAAATATCTAAAAATCTTTGTTAATTGTTAAATGTTTTTAGAAATATTTACAATAAATAATATCATACAGTATAGAATAATTTTATATATTATATTTATTAATATTTTATTAATTCCACTGATGGATGGATGAACGGACAGACAGATGGATGAATGGATGGAGCTCTGCATAAACAGGACAGATGGATAGATGGATGGATGGAGGGTGGAGAGATGCATGGATGAAGCTCTGCATAAACAGGATGGATAGATGAATCGATGGTCGGATGGATGGATAGATGGTCGGGTGGACTGACGGTCAGACAGTGAGACAGACGTATGGATGGATGGAGGGTGGATAGATGGTCAGTTGAATGGATGGATGAAGGGATGGTCGGATGGACGTACAGAAAGTCAGACAAACAGACGGATGGATGGTTGGACGAAGCTCTGCATTAACAGAATGGATGGATGGTCGAATGGATTGATGGATGGATTGATGGAGGGCCATATGGATGGATGGACAGACAGACAGACAAACAGACAGTCAGTCAGTCAGACGGACGGATGGATGGATGGATGGATGGAAAAAGCTCTGCATTACAGAATGGATGGATGGATGGATGGATGGATGGCCGATTGGATGGGCAGATGGATGGATGAATTTATGGAGGGCCACGTAGATGGATGAATGAATAGTTGGATTGATGGATGGTCGAACTGATTGATAGATGGAATGTCAGACAGATGGATGGATGGATGAAGCTCTGCATAAACAGGATGGATAGATGAATGGATGGTCGGATGGAGATAGTGAGACAGACGTATGGATGGATGGAGGGTAAGTAGATGCGTGGATGAAGCTCTGCATAAAAAGGATGGATGGATGGTCAGATGGTCGGTAAAATGGATGGATGAAGGGATGGTCGGATGGACGAACAGAGTCAGTCAGACAGACGGATGGGTGGAAAAAAGCTCTGCAATAACAGAATGGATGGATGGCCGGTTGGATAGTCAGATGGATGGATGAATTTATGGAGGGCCACGTGGATAGATGAATGAATAGTTGGATTGATGGATGGTCGAACTGATTGATAGTTGGACTCTCAGTCAGATGGATGGATGGATGGATGGATGGATGGATGGATGGATGGACTAAGCTCTGCATAAACGGGATGGATGATTGGATGGTCGGATGAATGGATGGATGGATGGATGGATAGTCAGATGGATGGACGGACAGCGAGACAGACGGATGGATGGAGGGTGGATAGATGCATGGATGAAACACTGCATAATCAGGATGGATGGATCGTCAGATGGTCGGATAAATAGATGGATGAATGGATGGATGGACGGACAGTCGGACGGACGGTTGGATTAATGGATGGTCGGATTGATGGATGAATGAATGGTTGTATTGATGGATGGTCAGACAGATGGAAGGATGGATGGAGCTCTGCATAAATCAATCCATGGTTGGATTGATGGATGGATGGATGAATGGAGCTCAGCATAAATCAATCCATGTTCGAATGGATGGATGGATGGTGGAACAGGTGGATGTATGAACGGACTAAGCTCTGCATAAACAGGATGGATGGATGGATGGGTGGGTTGATGGATGGTCTAATAGATGGATGTATAGATGGTCAGATGGATGGATGGATGGATGGATGGTTGGATGGATGAATGGATGGATGGATGGATGGATGGATGGATGGATGAAGCTCTGCATGAACAGGATGGATGGATGGTCAGATTTATGGATGGAAGGATGGTCAGACGGATGGATGGTCGGATGGATGAATGGATGGACAGATTTATGGATGGATGGATGGTTAAACGGATGGATGGATGGATGGATGGATGGATGAAGCTCTGCATGAACAGGATGGATGCATGGTCGGATTGATGGATGGATGGTCGAATAGACAGATGGTCAGATTTATGGTTGAACAGATGGATGGACGGATGGATGGATGAAGATCTGCATGAACAGGATGGATGAATGGTCGGATTAATGGTTGGATAGATGGACGGATTGATGGTTGGATAGATGGATGGATGGATGGTCAGATTGATGGATGGTCGAATAGACGGATGGTGAGATTTATGATTGGACATATGGAATGGATGGATGAATGGATGAAGCTCTGCATAAACGGGATAGATGGATGGTTAGATTGTTAAATTGTCAGATTTATGGATGACGGACGGACGGACGGACGGACGGACGGACGGACGGACGGACGGACGGACGGACGGACGGACGGACGGACGGACGGACGGACGGACGGACGGACGGACGGACGGACGGACGGACGGACGGACGGACGGACGGACGGACGGACGGACGGACGGACGGACGGACGGACGGACGGACGGACGGACGGACGGACGGACGGACGGACGGACGGACGGACGGACGGACGGACGGACGGACGGACGGACGGACGGACGGACGGACGGACGGACGGACGGACGGACGGACGGACGGACGGACGGACGGACGGACGGACGGACGGACGGACGGACGGACGGACGGACGGACGGACGGACGGACGGACGGACGGACGGACGGACGGACGGACGGACGGACGGACGGACGGACGGACGGACGGACGGACGGACGGACGGACGGACGGACGGACGGACGGACGGACGGACGGACGGACGGACGGACGGACGGACGGACGGACGGACGGACGGACGGACGGACGGACGGACGGACGGACGGACGGACGGACGGACGGACGGACGGACGGACGGACGGACGGACGGACGGACGGACGGACAGATAGATAGATAGATAGATAGATAGATAGATAGATAGATAGATAGATAGATAGATAGATAGATAGATGAAGCTCTGGATAAACAGGATGCATGGATGGTCGGATGCATGGATGGACGGACGGATGAACAAAAGAACAAACGAATGACAGGATGGATGGATAGATAGAAAGGCAGATGAATGGACGGACGGACGGACGGACGGACGGACGGACGGACGGACGGACGGACGGACGGACGGACGGACGGACGGACGGACGGACGGACGGACGGACGGACGGACGGACGGACGGACGGACGGACGGACGGACGGACGGACGGACGGACGGACGGACGGACGGACGGACGGACGGACGGACGGACGGACGGACGGACGGACGGACGGACGGACGGACGGACGGACGGACGGACGGACGGACGGACGGACGGACGGACAGACAGACAGACAGACAGACAGACAGACAGACAGACAGACAGACAGACAGACAGACAGACAGATAGATAGATAGATAGATAGATAGATAGATAGATAGATAGATAGATAGATAGATGGATGGATGGATGGATGGATGGATGAAGCTCTGGATAAACAGGATGCATGGATGGTCGGATGCATGGATGGATGGACGGATGAACAAAAGAACAAACGAATGGAAGGATGGATGAATAGATAGAAAGGCAGATGAATAAATAGACAGATGGATGGATGGATGGATAGATGGATTAATATACAACATTTTATAAATTCCATGGATAGATGGATGTGCCAGACGCAGCATGAATCATAACTGAAATAAACAGCAGCTGCATGTTTCTCTACCTTTCCTTTTAAGTCTCATGCTCTGTTTTCTGACAGAACTGGACTGATGCACATTAATAGGAAGAACTGTTGTGCTTGGCCTGCTTCCATGGCCAGCTAATTCAGTAACAGGAGGACAGAGAATAAAAATATCAGGGAATAAAAATATCAGGGCTCTTAGAACACTGCAGGATTTTAGGATATTAAGGACACATTTAAATATCAGTGCAGATTAATTTCCTCCTCTGATGCTGCAAGAAGAATTTAATCAGTAGCAGTATTCATTGCTGACCAAGTGTTGTTCTGCATGTATCCATGACAACATGCTAATGTGCTTATTATGGGATGATCGAAAGCTAGATGTTTGGCACAGACACAATAGAGCAGTGCGTGCCATTTCAACCTAATGTGCCAGCTAGAAAAAGAAAACACTTGCATTAAAGTACAGTGCTAGAATTACAGTACAAGGTGTACTTTAACATATTAGAAATTCACTGAATCAACTATGGATTTGAGTAAAAGGCCAATATTTATTTTATTCTATGAAGGTATGAAAACTTACTCAAATTTCTACATTTTCCTAAGTTTTGTTAAGTTAAAGACAAATGAAAATCTGATTATTCTTAGGGAAAGTTGACTAATAAGAGTACATGGAAATTGTTTACGGTCTGTTTAACTGTATCTTTTGTTAGTTTAGCATGTATATTGTGAAATTTGCTGCATATGCTTGTAATGAGGCAACAGACACATGTAGACTGCTGAATATAAGTGTTTAAAAGGGCCAGGAAACCCCCCTCTTTCAGTTCAAGTCTACCTCAGAATTCTATCAATAATGCTTGATGATGAGTGTGGAGCTACAAGCAGAGGGAGGTGTGGGCTTGGCCAGCAGAGGAGGGGAAAAAGGGGGAGGTGAACAACAGTCAGTTGGCTCACAAAATGAAACACAAATCGTTAACAAACTTTACAAAGTTAAAATGCAAAGAAATAAACAGCAAGTAATTTAACGCCCTGCTACATTTGTTATTTGTAATTTCATATACACATAACAATTTGTTATATCATTATTAAGATAATCATGTTTATATAAACACTATAAATGAGGAGGACTTCTCTTTTCCTGAATGGCCTGGTCTGAATGCAGACACAGTGGATAGCAGCACAGCAGCTCTCTTGTCCTGTCTAATTCAGCCATTAGCCCTGCCGGTAACCCAGAGAATTTTAAAAATAGATGAACATGGCAGCACAGATATAGGCAATGTGTCTGAATGGTAACAAACTCAACTATTCCAATTCTCGTACAGCTCTCCCGACAAAATTGCTTGCTGCAAACCATCAGCTGAATCTGCCCTGACAGCATCGTGGGGAAAAACATGCAACAAACCAAGTGGATCATGAGAACAAACAGATACGACCCTTCATAAACAGAGCAGATGCGGTCTCACAGCTTCTGTCTTGCCTTCGGAAAGCACGTGCTCTTGAATAATTAAGCAGGCTCTTCTCATGGGATAAGAAAACTCCACTATGAATAATAATGAGAAACCTACGCATCATCACTCGCAGCAGCAGATGTGCGCTGTGTCACAGATTTTGATCCCGCCCCAAAAATGATTTTAAACACGGATGATGAAATTAGCTGACAAAAGCTTAAAATTACCCAGTTTTCCCCACAATTAAAGCTGACAGGTGCTAATGTTGCTTTAACTGATGCTCAACACACAAATAAAATAAATAAATAAATAAAAAAAGTACTCAAGGGTGTCTTGAACCTTTAATACACATTTATGCACAGTGTCATATCACTCCGCTCTTACTGTGATTCTCTGAAGCGAAAGGAAAAAGTGGGAACCCTGTGTGTCTAAAAGTAAACAAACACTGCAGATTTTTCTTATTTTGCCTCACAAAAAACCTCTAAATGATTTTTTGTTTGTGAAATCTAGAACACATTACCATTGCTTCACAAAAAAAAAATATATATATATATATATACATACAATTATGCCTTACTAAAGACATTGTGAAGTTTTCTAAACTAATTTCGAGAGGAGCATGTAATATGTTTTATCGCGGCTGGCCTCTCAGCAACAATACAATCAGATCGATCCAAGATAGACCGATTTCGCCCTACTGCTTTATCTTTGTTTTGAAAGAACCCCCCCTTCCACCCCATCTCCTCATTTTCCTCATTTACCAGGGGGAGCTCTCGGGACCTACCTGATCTCGGACCCCCTTATATGTTAATTGACCAAGCGGGAGCCCTGGAATCAATTACCTCAGATCTCAGGTTTGTCTCCCGGGACAGCATGCCAAAAACCTGCTATTAGCGCCAAGCATATCTAAGTGTGAACTCTTGAAATTATAATTACAAATCCAGAGAATGGTGTTTAATTTTCAAATGGTCTTACATTTTTCCTAATTCAGTTGATTTAATACTATTGTGTTTATATGTTTCCCAAAGGTAAAACTTGGTCCAAAAAGTATTGTGAATGTAGCAATGATATCAGATGGCAGTTTTTGCGCATGTATTATGATAATGTATTTGGTTTATAGACATTTACTATGGCGTTCTTTTTAGTATGTAAAAACTATTGTGTGTATATTTGCACATCATGATTTTGCCAAGTACAATGTGATCCTAGATTAACATATATGTTGATCCTGGAACATAATTTTTGTTCGAATATGTAATCCATACCTATTCCCTACCTCTAAACCCAACCATAACTGTAAATTATTTCCAAAATCAGAGGGGAGTAATAGATGAATAACAGTCATGTAGAAGTACATAAACCTAACCGTAAGACTAAACTTAACATAAACAATAAACATATTCCTTAATTCTGATTGGAATGTTGTTCCAGGATCAACATAGATGTCAGTCATGTCCAACTTGGTGAAATCAGGTTGGTGATGTAAATATAGCAAACATTCATTGCTACTATCTAACACTATCCTGGTTTACTGATTTTGTACCAAAAAATAAAAATAAATAAATAAATCAAATAAAAAAATAAAAAAATTCCACTCAGAAACTCTGCAGTACAATTTCTGCATTTATAGTTCTGGACCCTGAAGGGATTTTGAAGAGTAAAGGACCAATATACTGATTTTAACTCACTAAACGTAGCCCACTTTAAGTCTAAAGTAAATTGATATTTGCATTGCCATAAACATTAATGAGCTTGTGTTCTACAGTGGATGATTGATTTGGTTTGCCCTTTGACTGTCTAAACCAGTAATTCACTGTGTACAGTAATTGATTTGCAACTAAAAAGACAAATGAGGGTTGAGGCAGTGTATGGTGATCATGTCTAGCAGAACAAATGTGACCTAATTTGCACATAGAATGACCTCTGCAGACGTCAATATTGTGGGGTCAGAGTTTCCTCTCAACAGGCAAACAGTCTGAGATACAGTATTAGGGAATCCCTTTAAAAACAAACAATCAACTAACTAAATTACTACAGGATTTCAAAGACAAATCTCTCTCTCTTCCATTACTGAAGAACTTAATAAGGGATTCACTGCAAAATAAAGGTTGCATTCGTTACTGTTAGTTAATGCATTTACTAACATGAACAAACATTGAACAAAATATTAATCACATTATTTGTTCATGTTAATGTTAGTTAAAGGAAATACAAATGTTGATTGTTAGTTCAAGTTAACTCACGGTGCATTAATGTTAACAAGCATAAATTTGGATGTTAATAATGCATTAGTAAATGCTGAAATATGATTAATAAATGCTGTAGTGTTCATTAATAAATAATGTTATTAAATACATTAACTAACAAAACCTTATTGTAAAGTGTGACCAATAAACTAATGGAATTAAATAATAAATAAATAAATAAAAAATAAGCAGAAAATTTTATTATTAATTACATTACAGGTGTCTAAGTGGCCTGCACACTTTAGTTCTGACCCTAATTTAACACACCAGATCAAACTAACTTTCCTTCAGTCCTTCTGAACAGTCCTCCAGTCTTGTTTAAAAACCTACAGCAAGTGTATTGGATACTTACAATACATAAGTGTATTGGAGCAGGGTTAAAACAAAATTCTGCAGGGCTGCAGCCTTTCAGGAACTGAGTTTGACACACCTGAATAACATGTTGTGTCACAAACAATGAATATTTGCAATATGATCAGTTACATGACACTTTCAGTAACTAACATTTATCTTCCTCTTCCTATGGGATACACTGCTAAATAAAATAAAATAAAATAAAATAAAAAATAAAAAAATAAAAAAATAAAATAAAATAAAATAAAATAAAATAAAATAAAATAAAATAAAATAAAATAAAATAAAATAAATAAATAAATTATTAATTAAATGTTGTGACAAAAAGAAATATTGAATATTTGTAATGTGATAAAACACGCTAAAGTAAATAAATTAAGATACCAATGACAAATCTCCCTCATCCTCCACTACAGAACCCATTAAGATATTTACTGCAATATAAAATAAAATAAAATAAGCTGAACATTAAATTGCATGTTGTGCCACACAAAAATATTGAGTATTCGCAACATGATCAGACTTATATGATTTCAATGACAAATCTCCCTCCTTCTCTACTGCAGAACCCATTAAGGGATTCATTGCTAAATAAAATAAAATTTAATGTTAAAATATTAATTACATGTTGTGGCATAAATAAATATTAAATATTTGCAATATTATAAAACACACTACAGTAATTAAATTATTATATGATTTCAATGACAAATCTCTCTTAAAAAAGTTAAAAATAAAAAAGGTTAAATAAAAAAATAATAATAAAATATAAAATATATTAAAAAACATTAAAAATCAATTACATTTTGTGGCACACAAAAATATTGAATATTCACAATATGATCACACTGATTTCAATGACAAATCATTCTCTCTTCCTCTATTGTAGAACCCATTAAAGGATTCACTGCTAAAAACTAAAATAACATAAACAAATTAAATTAATATAAAAATAAATAAATAAAAAATAAGATAAAGATTAAATTATTAATTACATTTTGTGGCACAAAAATAATGATCTCAATAACAAAAATTTTTCTTCATCTTCCTATGGGATTCATTGCAAAATAAAATAAAATAAAATAATAAATGATTAATTACAGTACATGTTGTGGCACAAAGAAATATTGAATATTCACAATACAATAAAACACGCTAAAGTAATTCAATTGTTATATAGTTACAAAATCTATATAAAAAAACATTCAATTAAAAACTAAAAATAAATTATATTAAAAAACATGAAATTATTAATTACATTTTGTGGCACAAAAAATATTGCCTATTCACAATATGATCACCCTTTGTTTCAATGACAAATCATTCTCTCTTCCACTACTGTGGAACCCATTAAAGGATTCACTGATAAAGACCAACCTAAACTAAAGTAATCTGAACATTAAATTATTAATTACATGTTGTGGCACAGAAATATTATACATTCGCCATATGATATAATATGGTATATGCCCTTCCAGCTGCAACCCAGTTCTGGGAAACACAGTTCATCCAATTTAGCTCATCCAATTCACCTATAGCGTATGTCTTTGGACTGTGGGAGAAACCGAGGCATCCGGAGGAAATCCACGCCAACATGGAGAGAACATGCAAACTCCACACAGAAATGCCAACTGTCCCAGCCAAGACTCAAACCAGCAACCTTCTTGCTGTGAGGTGACAGTGCTGACCACTGAGCCACCATGTCACCCTGATATAATATGATATGATACACGTAAAAACCCATTCACTGCTAAAAATGACATAAAATAAAAAAAAAAAACACAAAAACGACAACACACTATACAGTGTTGTAAAGATACAATCCCTGAGTGCTTTTCTCACAGGCAAGCCAAGCCATTTTTATTCTCAGCACAAAAAACAAGCACTCCAAAAGTAAACTACAAAAAGAGAGAGAGAGAGAGAGAGAGACAATGACAGAACACAAAGACTGTCTTGTCATTATCCCCTGATCTTCTGATCTCTTCAGCAGAGGGTGAAAACAGCTCGCTAGATAGGCCTGGTTTATTTGTTCTGCGACAGGAAAAGCTGTGCATTTCCTCTCTATTAGCTCCGACAGGGACCACATTTGATGAACATCCCCCCACTGACGCCAGTGTCCTGAACAACACCCACAGGGAAATAAGCTCACCTCTGTAACCTCAAGCCTGACTCCAATCTGAACCTCATATAAGCCCCCAGTCTGACCCCTTCAAATGAGGCCAGAGCTCCAAGTCATAAATAAGCAGTTCATTTTAGATGCAGAAAATCTGAGAGTTGACGGTGAAATGGAATAAAACACAGAAGCAGCTTTTTTTTCTTAAAATCTTCACACAAAATATTGCACATTACGACTGTCAGTACACTATAAAAAATGCTGAGTTCCACACAATTCCTAGATGTTCCTTCACAATACCTTAATAACAAATCGATTAGGTAACTCTATCATTTTCACAAATTTAAATGGATCAAACATAAACCAATTAAGTTGTCCTTAAAAAAAAACATAAGAATTGTGGTTTCAGCTCATTTTAAATAAGTAGTTTAAACAACCAGCAAAATTAATTTGAGTGTACAGATGATCTGTTTGTATACAGCAACAATTAAGAAGAACATTGAAGACGAAGAACATTATCTGCGTTAATGGATTCAAAGTCTACACTAACAAAAAATGATTTATTGGATTTACTACACAATTTATATGGGCTGAATTTAAACAAACAAATTAAGTTGAACATTACTAAATTTATGCGCAAAACTGGATTATCGCATTAAAGATGTACAAATAAAGCAGCGTTTTCATCCAATGAGTCAAAGTGAACAAAATCGTCACTTCCTGATTAACTGGTGCCAAATATCAATAGTAAAAACTGAATTTATTGCGATAGGAGAAGCTGCGTTAATCTTTTCTTCATCTAATAAATAACTTGCGCCTCAGAAGTGAACGCGCGGTGGCGTTTGAAGGTGTCAGAAGCAGAGCACAGACGCATTTGATTCTGGAGGTCATTAAATGTAACAATACTAATACTTAAACTATAAGGCGTTTTAGAATGACCAAAACAACAGTTCAGATGATTTACAGTGTGCTCAGCCTGCTGGTTTGTCCATTTACGCACATTTTCATCATCACGTGATCTCTTATAACAAAATCAAATGCAAATTGCGCATAAAAAAAATAGGTGGATGGAAACAGCTACTGTCGCTGGTTTGAGTCTGGTTGGGTCAGTTGGCATTTCTGCGAGGAGTTTGCATGTTCTCCCTGTGTATGTTTGGCGTATGGCGTTTGTTTTCTCCGGGTGCTCCGGTTTCCCCCACAGTCCAAAGTAGGGCTGTGCAATTAATCAAAATCGCAATTTGAAACGTTGCGATTAGCTAAATCGCAAAAGGCTGTGATATGAAATATATATATATATATATATATATATATATATATATATATATATATATATATATATATATATATATATATATATATATATATATATATATATATATATATATATATATATATAAAAACAAACAGGAAAGCGCAGACAATTGGGATGATGGCGTCTGTTGCTTCAGAAGCATTTATAGACAAATTAGTATCAAAGAAAAACAGGACATCGGAAATATGGGAACATTTTGATTTCAAAGTCACAGGCACCACAAAAACAGGTCATTTTTAAGAACGGTCACAGAATTGTTGCTACGGCTTACAGATTATTGAGCTGAAGCTTGAATACAAAAAAAAAAAAAAAATAAAAAATAAATAATAATAATAATAATAATAATAATAATTCGCAATATCTTAAAAAAAAAACTGCAATTAGATATTTTCCCCAAATCTCACAGCCCTAGTCCAAAGACATGCGCCATAGGTGAATTGGATGAACTAAATCGGACGTAGTGTATGTGTGTGAATGAGAGTGTGTGGATGTTTCTCAGTGCTGGGTTGCAGCTGGAAGGGCATCCGCTGTGTAAAACATATGCTGGATAAGTTGGCATTTCATTCAGCTGTGGTGACCCCTGATTAATAAAGGGACTAAGCCGAAGGAAAATGAATGAATGAATGAATAAATGAAAGAATGAGATTAAGCACATATAAATAGTTAACAACCACTTAAAAAAATTTGTAAATCCAATGAATAATTTTTTTAGTGCAGATTTTATTAGTTACACTAAACATACTCATACTAACATACTGGCATCAATAACTCATGAAAAAACTTTAGAATCCATCAAACATTTCTAGGTTTTTTATTGTGAATTTAGGGAACCCACGCAAACGCTGGGAGAACATGCAAACGCCACACAGAAACACCAATCGAGATTTTATTTTTTTTTTTTTATTGTGTGCAAATTTTCAGGTAAAGGTGATGAATACAGCAACTTTACAGACAACAAAAAATTGTGTTTTTTTAACAGGTTGAGTATGTGTGGAAATTTATGCAGATATGTTTGAGTCTTTTTAAATTCATCTTAAGTGACATGTTTTATTTTTGGTTTGTTACGGTTGTTTTGGTTCATGTTGCATCATTATTGAAGTCAAACCACACCAGTGTTTATTTTAAAGTAGACCAAGACTAATCTTTCCAGCAATCTACACTATAAAAAAATATCCAACACAGGCTCATTCTAAAAACTTAGCCCTATACAAGTTTCTGGAGATTGCGAATTATGTAGCCAGAAGTACGTATGGCTTCGTTTAGTTTTTAAAACAAAAGCTTTGGGGCGGTATAACGCCGCTCCTTTTCACGCTTACCAGCTAACCGCTTACCTCCGTGTGGACGGCTTTCCCTCTGTTACCAGTTTGTCCAGTGGCTCGCATGTACATCGGTGGACTTGAGACACAGAGAGGAGATGACCATGACATCGGGGTTCGAGTCTGAAGAAAAACGGTTCCAGAAAGCAGGTAAGACAAAAACAGAAGCCATAAATTTAAATAAGTAAATAACAGGGTGAGAATTGGGTTGGGTTTAGGGAAGTGGGTGGTTAGGGTCAATCGGTGCTTTTGAAAATACTATTGGTTGGGCTCAGGGAAGGAAAAGGTTGGGTCAGTCAATCGGTCAGTCAGTCGGTCAGTCAGTCAATAGCGGCCTCTGGTGGATTTACGCAAGAACAGCAGGAGCGAATGGCACTCACGAGAGAAGTTTGAGATCACAAAAAGTGTACAGCGGCTTCTAGTGAATTCCAAAAACAAAAACTGCAAAAAAAATTGTACCTTCTGAGACATATTTGGCAGTCTCCAGAAATGTATATAGAGGTAAGTTTTCAGAATGAGCCTGGTACAACTATCTGTTAAATAACAGGTTCCGTATTTTGGGTTCATTTACGGTTGTGAATTGCATTGTGGGATGTTGATCTCGGCTCTGTTGACTTCTGATGTTGAAAATTCAACTCTACCATTTAACAAGTGACTTTTATTGACATTTTAGTAGTTTGAAATAATATCATGCATAAGAAATATAGAGAAATAAGTCTGTAAAATAATAGAAAATGTGCTGGCAGTTTACAAAGTTTTTGTAACCTAATATACAACATCAACCCCATCAATATATCACTTAAACTATTAAAATGGTAATAAAAAAAACGTTTCAGTGTTAAAAGTTGCTGGAAGAAAGATCAAGTGTAATGTTTTCAATGATTTGGTGCACACTATGGTTTGGATGACAGCGTTCACATTTATTCATTCAAATGAACTGCAATGAAAGAGCAATCAAACCAAACCAAGCATAAACGCACACAAGAAGGTGCTTCACACTCATTCATTTGACATCACAGTTCAGTTGATTTGAATTATCTGAACACTGTTTACTGTGCACATGCAAACTGCACCCTTCATGTCTGCTTAAAAGAGTGGAACAATTCATGCAAACCCACGATAGGGGAAAACATCATGCCATAGAAGTGAGCCGCTAGTGATGATGTATGAATTGGTCTGTGAATTTATGTGTCACTGGCTTTCCTGACAAGCGTTACTGACACAGAGGGAATCCATATCTCATTTCTGCTTTCTCCTGCATTCTTCTTGATCTTATGCATTGCATTTGTGCAAAACACACACTAGAAAGATGCCAAACATACTTGACATTAGTTTAAAAAGAAAATAAATATTTATGGATGCAACGAGAGAGCAGCATGAACAAGATATTAAAGGGATAATTCACCCAAAAATGAAAATGTACTCACTATTTAATCAAGTTGTTCCAGATTAATGTTGTAATGATACTGGAATTCGGTACCAATCATACAATCCATAGTGGACCTTTAAAAACGTCCAATTCCCGCTAACATTTGAGCGCTGTTGAGCACATTCTTAAATAATTCTGATTTTCCATTGTGTTCATGTGCTCAACAGAAATGACTGTGATTGGCCGTGAAGGTGAAGGTTCACCGAACTCACCGCTGTTTAGAGTGTAACTACAGATACAGGGACACTGGAGCGTTTTAAAGCAGTGAAGATCAGCTGGTCTGTTACTGAGCTGACATACGAGCGATTCTCTGATGAATTGACTGATCTTCACGGCTTTAAAACGATCCAGTGTCCCTGTAACATCACCCAAATGTTAGCAGGAAGCAGAAGTTTTTAAAATTTCAGTACCGATTGGTAGCAAATTCCAGTATCATGACACTATTCAGGACCTTTATGAGTTTCTTTCTACTGTTGAGCACAAAATAAGATATCAAAATAAAGCTAAAACCTGTAACCATAGACTTCTGTAGTAGGAAAACAAATACTATGGAAAATTAATGGGTTTTTAGCTTTCTTCGTAATATATTAATTTCTTTTAAAAAGATGAACGAATGTCAAACAGGTTCGGAACAAGTAAAAAATGAGTAAGTGATGAATATCAATAGTGAATTTTTAATACAGTTTTGGGTGAACTAACCCTTTAACTGATAGAAACCAAGCAGTAAATAATGACAGTATTTTTATAATTATTCAGTTTTGGGTGAACTAACCCTTTAACTGATAGAAACCAAGCAGTAAATAATGACAGTATTTTTATAATTATTCAGTTTTGGGTGAACTAACCCTTTAACTGATAGAAACCAAGCAGTAAATAATGACAGTATTTTTATAATTATTCAGTTTTGGGTGAACTAACCCTTTAACTAATAAAAACCAAGCAGTAAATGATGACCGCTTTTTAAAATTTTGGGTCAACTAATTCTGCTTAAACCAATAAAATCAAGCATTAAATTATGGGGTTTTTTTTATTCAGTTTTGGGTGAATTAACCCTTTAACCAATAAAAACCAAACAGTAAATGATAACAGTTATTTCATTATTATTCAGTTTTGGGTGAATTAACCCTTTAACTAATAGCAACCAAGCAGTAGATGATAACAGTTATTTAATTATTATTCAGTTTTGGATAAATTAACCCTTTAACTTATAACAACCAAGCAGTAAATAGTGATCCTTTTTTTTTTTATTCAGTTTTTTTATTCAGTTTTGGGTGAATTAACCCTTTAACTGATAGAAACCAAGCAGTAAATAATGACAGTAATTTTATCATTATTCAATTTTGGGTGAACTAACCCTTTAACTAATAAAAACCAAGCAGTAAATGATAACAGTTATTTAATTATTATTCAGTTTTGGGTGAATTAACCCTTTAACAAATAAAAATAAAGCAGTAAATAGTGATCGTTTTGTTGAACTCAGTTTTTTTTTATTCAGTTTTGGGTGAACTAATCCTTTAACTGATAGAAACCAAGCAGTAAATAATGACAGCTTTTTTTCAATTTTGGGTCAAATAACCCTGCTTAAACCAAAAAAATTTAAGCAGTAAATTTGGGTTTTTATTATTAAGTTTTGGGTGAACTAACCCTTTACCCAATAATAACCAAGCAGTAAATAATGAAACACTTTGTTTTATTCAGTTTTGGATGAACTAAGCTTTTAACCAATAAAAACCAAGCAGTGAATAGTGATCGTTTTGTTGAATTCAGTTTTTTTTAATTCAGTTTTGGGTGAACTAACCCATTAACTGATAAAAACCAAGCAGTAAACGATAACAGTTATTTAATCATTATTCAGTTTTGGGTGAATTAAACCTTTAACCAATAAAAACCAAGCAGTGAATAGTGAACGTTTTGTTGAATTCAGTTTTTTATTCAGTTTTGGGTGAACTAACCCTTTAACTAATAAAAAAAAAGCAGTAAATGATGATCGTTTTGTTTAATTCAGTTTTGGGTGAACTAATCTATTAAGCGACAAAAACAAAAGGAGTAAATGATGATTTTTTTTTTATTATTATTCAGCTTTGGGTGAACTAACCTTTTAAACAAAAAAAAAAACAAGTAATATCATTGTTTTTTTTGTTTTTTTTTTGTTGTTGAATTTGGTTTTGGGGAAACTAACCCTGCTTTAACCAATAAAGAACCAAGCAGTAAATAATGACAGATTGTTTAATTCAGTTTTGGGTGAACTAACCCATAAACCAATAAAATCCGAGCAGTAAATAATGAGGTTATTTTTAATTCAGTTTTGGGTGAACTATTCCTGCTTTAATCAATAAAAACCAAGCAGCAATAAAAAAAGAGAAAAATGTTAATTAATTGACCTATAACTAAAATCGGAGATTCGTGAGGCTTAGATTCCAAACGTATTGACTTATGAGTTATAAAGGTGTTGACTAACATCATGAGGCGTAGAGATGTTAACCATCACTGTATACTCGATATGTCTGAGCACGCTAGTTGAACTGATGTCTTAATTTAAGGGCATGCCAGGTCATCAAAGAGATTTAAAGGTCGTAGATATTTGACCCGTCGTGTATAGGCAAGTACACATTACCCACCCAAACATTTTGTGCCAAACTGGCACAGAAATAATCACAGCTGAGGCTGTGACCCTACTGAGATTAGTTATGATGTAGACAGGGTTCTACTTATGCTTACAGAAATTAACTGTATATTTTTTAATGCTGTTGTTGGAGAGATTTGAAAAGCTGCGTTAATTTTAATTATTTAAATCAGGGGTTATATATGTATGCTGTACCTGCCATGCAAAACTGCATTATATTCACTGTAAAACACAGCTAACAGGGCTTGCTTGATAACATTTACTTTAGCGACCAAAGTTTCGCTGTTAATATTAAAGTTACAGCAGATTCCATGTTCCCTGTTTCAAAAATGAACCATTATTATTATCCCTAAAATCAGAATGTAAATAATGTGATGCATTTTGAGAATCACTGTTGTCCAAATGTTGCTCCACTTTCTGGAAAATGCTTCCAAAAAGTCATGATCTCCGATGATCTCCATACCATGTTTTGTTTATGAATGAATCTTGAGCTTTGATATGAGACAGTAGCTACGTTTCCATCCACCTATATTTATGCGCATTTTGGGTATGCGCATAAAAAAGGTTGATGGAAACGACAAAATGCGCATACATTTTGAAAATGCGAATAAAAAAAAAAACGTATGCGCATAACTGAGTAGGATCAACTTTTTATTCAATAAGAAAAGATGCACATAAACTGCGATGGAAACACTTTTACCGCATAAATTCCAGTATGCGCATTAAAAAAAAGTGATGTGATTTTTTTATAAGAGATCATGTGATGATGAAAATGTGTGTGAATGAACAAACCAGCAGACTGAGCACACTGTAAAACATCTGAACTGTTGTTTTTGTCATTCTAAAATGCATTAACCATCTCAGTATTAGTGTTATTATATTATATTATTAATGACCTCCAAAATCAAGAGCGTCTGTGCTCCGCATCTCACAGCTTCAAACGCCACCTTGGTTCACTGCGTGTTAGGATTGCCTTCTGAGGTGCAAATCATTTGTTAAATGAAGAAAGGATTTACGCAGCTTCTCTTATCGCAGCAAATTCCGTTTTTACTGTTTATATTTAACGGCAGATAATCAGAAAGTGATGACTTTGTTCGCTTTGACTCATTGCATGGAAACGCTGCTTTATTCGCACATCTTTTATGCAATAACCCAGTGTTGCGCATAAAGTTGGTTTGCATTTTTGGATGGAAACATAGCTGGTGATTCAGTCGTCCATTCAGAAAGACATTTGTGAATGAATCAGCTGTTCGAACAACTCAATTAAATGAATCATTCAGTGACAAATACGGAGACTTGACTCCATCTACTGGCAGTGTTAGTTTAAAATCTCATGACATTTTTAGAATTAATTTCATTGCATTCATGCCACCTCCATGGCCTTGTTAAACAGTAAATTTATAAATAAACAGTGAATTTATCTAAATGCTGACTTTGTTTTTTCTTTGCCATCGTTGTTGTGTCAAGAGGAATTTTGTTGATTTAATCTGATTGTAAGATATTCTTCCTGATATTTCAGTTTATAGAAAAAAAATCTCATGTAGTTGGGCCACATAAGGTAAACAAAGTGTTGTAACTAAAAAGGTAAATTTAGATTTAGTCAATCAAACAATTTCTAGCACAGAAACTCCACTGAAAATACTGGGGTAAAATACATTTGGCAGGGGGAAATAGGATTTAATGCAGTGCGTCTTGTCTGGTCTGAGTTCCACTTTATATCATATATCAATCAGGCAGTGAAGATCACTGATTTTTAAAGAAATCAGATCTTAAACATGGCGATTTTGTAATGGAAAGACATTTCACTAAAAGCGCTTTGGCTGGCTGACTGAAAATCAGTTATTAATTCCATGTGCATATACTCCAACACTGAATAATAAAGGTAATATCTAAAAAAGCAATAAAATGAGAACTTTAATATGACCTACCTGACATTCAGAGTGCTTGATCTTCACAGAAAGACATTCAACACGCTCCAGAAAGCCAACGTCACGCAGGCTGAACACAAAGCAGGTCCTTACAGAACAAACACACTCATTAGGTTATAAAGGTGACCTGTTCTACCTAAAGAGGTGATCAACAGGAATTAGTGCTTTTAATTTAATCTCAAGAGAACACTGATAAGGTTGGGAGTTGCATCTGGGATATGTATATGACATGAGAGGAAAAAAACAGTGACTATATCTTTAAAAAGTTGGTGTATTTTTTACGACTGATAAGCTTATGGATTCACTACACTCGCAGAAATAAAGGTACGCGAGCTGTCACTGGGGTGGTACCTTTTCAAAAGGTATAAATTTGTAGCTAAAAGGTCCATATTAATACATCAAGGGTACTACTAAGGGTATTACTACTTACAAAGTACAAAAGTGTTCCTCTTAAAATTTGTAGGTACTAATATATACTTTTGAGGTACCAATATGGACCCTTCAAGTACACAACCTTTTGAAAAGGTACCACGCCAGTGACAGCTTGCGTACCTTTATTTCTGAGAGTGTAGGATTTACAGGAACAAATAATTTTACGTGTTGTTTTTTTTTCATACATCAATGAAATTAAATAGAGATCATGCTCAATCATTTCACGTTTCTAAGTGTTTCAAAATATGTCTGCAATCAAAAGCTTTCCACCTTTTAAAGACATTTGTACTTTTATTCTGCAAGGATGTGTTAAATTAATAAAGTAATAGCTTTAACATAATAAAAAAAAAACACTTACAATGTCATAACATGATTTCGATTTTGGATAGATGAAAATAGTTGATGATAATAATAACAGTTTCTTGAGAAGCAAATGGTCATATTAGAGTGATTTCTGAAGGATTGTCTGACATTGAAGACTGGATTAATGAGTTAGCTTTGCGTCCCAGGAATAAACTGCACTTAAATATAAATTAAAATCAACTACTTATTAATTATTAATTTTTAGATCAAGTAAATAAAACATTGATGATCATCAGACACTTCAAACCTTCTATTCTCCTAACTTGCAAAGTGTAAACTCACTTTTCTCATCAAATTAATAATAACAAGAATAAACAAATAAATTTATATAAGCTCTATACTCTGACAAAATTCATGTCATTTTCCAAAGGAATGACTTAATGAAAACTAATTTAGAATTCGGTTAAGCCTCCTGAGCAATGAAAGAGCAATCCTCGGGAGACTTCTGGCCAAGCTAATAATGCATTTTCATCAAAAGCAACATGTTTGTGGAAGATCCTGTTTTCTAAAAGTAATAAATTAGGCATCTAAAAACAGTATAGAACAACTCTTTATGTAATTCAGATGCTTTTAGCTAAATTCAACATGGTAATTTTTACACTGTGTGAGCAAAGGTTTCTGTGGAATGTTTCAAAGAAAAAAAAACCATGTTGTAATAGTGATCAACCCCCAGTTTCACCATAAATACTCAGGAAAAATGTAAACACAAGGGTGAGACTGTGCGATTTCAATGAACGTCAGTCATCAAGGTATTGAGAAGGAGTGACAAACACAAACGACTTCATGCACAACTGAAGGGTTAACACTTTGATTTTGCTCATACCAGACGTGAAAGAATCCTTTAGAGAGATATAAATGCAAGTATGCATTGATACAATAAGGATGATGAGAGAGAGGAATGATAATTGTAAAATAAACACTTTTTAAAATAAAACAGTTGCCCATATATTGATTTACCGGTGTTTTTATTGCATTAGGCTTTACAAGTGTACCATGGGAACCTTGATCTCTTTTTTTGATTGACTTTTGTTGACATTTTAATCAAGATACTGTTGTAAATTATGCTAAAAACAAGGTAATGGGGTAATGCCAGTACCTTTTCTGTAATTGGACAGATTTATTTCTATTCATATATTAATTCTTGGACAAAATATTGTTTCAGGAAATAGCATTATATTTCTGCAGCAAGTATATCACGCATATGCACATTTTATGACCTGATGCGTGTGTCAAAACGTGCAAACAGTGAACTTTATATTAGGATTGCACGGTTTACCAGTACTATAGTATCGCAATGCTATGGCTCCAAAATACTGGCAGTGCCACTGTAGTTTGTAAACGGTGGTCTCGTCATTAACGGTCTATCTACAATAGATAATGTTGGATGTGAAAAAGTCACTAAATGCTCACACATTTGTGCAACAATAGACCAT
The DNA here is from genome assembly GCF_903798145.1 of Danio aesculapii. Taxonomy (NCBI): domain Eukaryota; kingdom Metazoa; phylum Chordata; class Actinopteri; order Cypriniformes; family Danionidae; genus Danio; species Danio aesculapii. The sequence goes on from NC_079458.1 coordinate 9,284,931, forward strand.
TTTATTTTAATAGTGTGTGGAGCCCTTTAAGTTTTGTGATGTTTTCTGATGTTTCAAACACACATCTGAATCGGTTCATTTCTGTTCCTCTCAACATGATTTAGTAGCTACAACAACCGTGACAATCTCTTAAAAAGGACAACTCACAAAGTGAAATTTTGAATTACTTTGGATTGTTACCTGATAAGACTAAAAAAAACAATAGATGAAAAACTCAAAATAGCAACAGGAAACATTGACCACTTAATACAGCCTAATTTTGTTGGAAAAATGCTGTTTTTATAACAAATTTCATTTGGTATAGTTTGTATCTTTATTTTAATGTATTTTTTTGTTGATCCGTTATCTACAAAATAAACAAAAAGAATTAATTTTAGGTGAAGTGACATGCAAATAATACTTTTTTAAATTACAAGGGAATTATGAATTAAATTCAAGACCTACTATAAGAGCTATTTCTGACAATTTTATTTATAATTTGAGTTATGAACTACAGTATCGAAATACTATTTGGTATTGTGATACTTCAGCTGGTATAGTATCGCAAGATTAATTAATGATATCGTAACAACCCCACTTTATATATTTATTCTCACAAAAAAGCAGTAACAGAACACTGTAAAACATTTCACATTGGATCAACTTACAAACTCAAGTTCATCAGCTGCCTTGAAAATGTGATTCAGCTCAACTTTTTTGGTTTAACTTAAGATGTTGAGAAGTTTAATATATTGTGAAACTCAACATCTTAAGTTGAAACAAAGAATCTCTCTAAGTTGAGTTGACTCACATTTTCAAGGCAACTGGTGAACTTGAGATTGTACGTTTAGCTAAGTGAAACGTTTTACAGTGAATAGGAATTCAATCATAGTTAAAAGTTATTGAGGGAAAGTCGGTTTTATATTAACACATTCGGTCTTTCCATTGCAAATACTAAATAGTGAAATCATATTAGCAGCCAAAGACTATTAATGTACAGCATTGTTCACAGTCAATTAAATAGTGCTAATGTTGTTTTAAAGACATATTTACATGTGATTTCAGACCAAATATTCAAAGTACCATGGTAAAACACTATGGGGAGCATGTTACTGAACAAATGTGTGAATATAAAGCCAACTTTACCTCAATTTAAAATGCTGAGTTGTTTTTTAAACCAATTTTTGGTGATACATGGACAAATCTACTACAATGTTTAACATTAAATCTCACATACTAACTCCGAAAGACTAACCCTAGCATTTAGTATAGCTAGCCTATTATGGAATAATCAAATTTCGAGTTCTTTGAAAGCAATATTTTCACTCTGTCTACTTTAGCCTTACATAAGCCACACTCTTTTTTAATGCCACAGATTGTGTTGACAGACCGAGCAAGAGAAAGCGCAGACTGACTAATTATAGTATTAATTTAATTAGCTTGTCCAGAATGTGCTGGTATAACTCTACACTGTAAAACCCAACAGTCAACTTTATCAAATGAAATGAGTGTAGTAAACTCAAAATGTACTGAAGGTTAATTTTACTCATTTAGGAGTTTTGAACTCAGTGTTGAAGGTAGTGAGTTAATGTTAATTGAATAGCTCATTACTTCAACTTAAATGGAATAAATTCACAGTACTCATATAGATTAGTTTATCTCAAACAGTTTGTTGCAATCGGTTTCCTCAAACGGTTTGAGTTGCCTTAACTTATTGGAGTTTACAGTGCTCAAATGGTTTGAGTTCTTTTCATTTATTGGGTTTTACTGTGCTCAAATAGCTTCATTTACTCAAATGGATAAAGTTCACAGTACTCATTAGTTTTTAAACTTAAATGGTTTGTTGCAATCGGTTCCCTCAAATGGTTTGAGTTATCTTAACATTTTGGGTTTTACAGTGTATCATTTTCTGTCTATACCGTTTTTCTCCCCCCAGCCGAGAAACTTCGTCAATTTCCAGTCAAGCCGGACTGACGGGTTATTCTTCGAAGCAAGGCCGTTTTACCTTCAGGCTACTACACTAAACCTCGAAGGTATCGTTCGTTTCTCAAGAACAGGGAAGGACCGAGTAAATTTTTAGGAGGCCTTTAATTTTCTAAGCGTCTGCACGCATGTGTAATTGACCCCATAATCATTACATTAAACTAAACCTGCTCAGTGAGTCGTTTTGACAGTCTGTGAGAAAGGCCTTTAGTGATACATATTTCGACGACAGCTCACAGACTTGTAAATCAAAAAAACAAGAAGTTCAAAATCTGTTGTGGAGTGTTTGCTCGTTGGAAATAAAACTCAAAAGTTCTGCCTTCGTGTGTCAGTGTTGAGTGTTAATCAGAGAGGATTTAATTATAGCTCTTTTCAGTGTCTGTCCTGTTTCAAACCGGGGAAGGAAATGTTTACTTACTATCATCTGATGGCTGACAGCGCACTTCCTGTTTCGGATCAGATGCCCCTGAGTTTGTGCTTTCAGGTGTTGAAATTGAAGGTGTCATAAACATTATACCGCAAGTTAGCACCCAAGTAGGTACCGAATGACTTTGTAAATCACTAATAAATGTCGCCATAAATAAGACTGACTGAAACAAACGCCGATATTATTAAAGGTCATACTGCCCTCTGGTGCATTGTGTAGGCCTATATTACAGTCTCCAGCATAAACGAGTACACAAGATCTAAACCTTAAATTATAGACCATATAAATTATAGACATCTATAGACCATTTTGAGGGATGTAAACAAAAACAATGGTCAATGTATTTCCTGTTTGATATTTTTAATTTCTATAGAATCCAAAAAGAGCCAGATATTGATAAATATAATGTTATGGCAGCTTGTTTTAGCATTAAGTTATTGAATTGTCTCTTGTTATAGTTAGGAAATAGTTTGGTAACAAACAGGAAAGGTTCATGGGCCAATGACATGACAACATTGAAATGGTCTATAGCAGGGGTGCCCAAACTTTTTCTTATAAAGGGCCAAAAGTCAAACTTGATTGAGGGCTGTGAGCCGAAGGTAAGAATATGAACCACAATTAATTAGCCTAATTTAATTCCTAATAATTAAAAATAACAAAAAAAAAAAATTAAATCATATTAACAAATGTAGTATCATTTAAAACATTTTATAATGATTATAACACAACGGAGTTCAATGCTGAATACACAAGTCGAGCTGCTTCTGCCTTTGCTCACCGAGGTCTTGTGCAGTGTCCTCTATCTGTCAAGTGACAGTATTTACATTTTAAAAGTCTGATTCATTTACAAATTTTATTCAATTGCTCAGTTGGCTTTTTAGCTTAGCAATAAAACAAAACATTACGTTCAATTCAAAATGGCCAAATCAAAGGTTACCATGGGCCAACATTGGCCAATGGTCCCTACTTTGGGCATCTCTGTTCTATAGGATGCTGTACAATTGGATATCTGTGTATATACCTTTCAATAGTCAGTATCAAAGGTCAAACTGGAACATATCAAACAAAATAGCTTTAGAGTGCGAAACTTAGCATCCTATACCAAAATGAATATAGGGTGCATATTAAATTAAAATCATGTTATAAAAGTGATGTATGAATTGCTCTGTGAATTAAATCACACAAATATTAAATTTTGCTGAAATTATTATTTTTGCAACACCTCATTTGACACTTCATTACTTTTTACAGATGTTAGGTGACCAAACATTTATTTTGATGAATATAATTGTTTAACAATACATACACTCACCGGCCACTTTATTAGGTACACTTTTGGCTTCAGAACTGCCTTAATCCTTTATGCATAGATTTAGCAAGGCACTGGAAATATTCCTTAGAGATTTTGGTCCATGTTGACATAATAGCATCACGCAGTTGCTCAATCTATTGGAGTTCTGGTGACTGTGGAGGCCATTTAAGAACAATGAACTCATCGTCATGCTCAAGAAACCAGTCTGAGATTATTCAAGCCTTATGACATGGCACATTATCTTGCTGGAAGTAGCCATCAGAAGATGGGTTGTAACAAGTGGTTATTTGAGTTACAGTTGCCATTCTATCAGCTCAAACTGTCTGGAGATTCTCCTCTGACCTCTGGAATCAATAAGGCATTTGCGCACAGAACTGACGCTCACTAAATATTTTCTATTTTTCTGATCAATCTCTGTAAACCCTAGAAATGGTTGTGCGTGAAAATCCCAGTAGATCAGCAGTTTCTGAAATACTCAGACCAGCCCGTCTGGCATTAACAACCATGCCATGTTCAAAGTCAATTAAATCATCTTTCTTCCCCATTCTGATGCTCGGTTTGAACTGCAGCAGTTCGTCTTGACCATGTCTACATGCCTAAATGCATTGAGTTGCTGCCATGTGATTGGTTGATTAGAAATTTGTGTTGTTAACAAGCAGTTGGACAGATGTACCTAATAAAGTGTAAAAAGTAAAGCTGGTAATGTCATATTAAAGCCTGTATGTCATAATATATTGTTTATTTTCACTGAGGAATGGATATAAATCCTTTTTAAAGGGGTTGTGCTTAATTATCTGCACTGTAGATGCATATTAGTGTATATTCGTTGCATTCACACGAATGCTGTATTGCTAATAAGGATTCACTGCAAGACGAGAAACTTGCAGTTGGGCATGCTAGACATAATGTCAAGCTGTTTTCATCTAGAGATGCTTTTGGGAATGTTTGAGGACAATTTCTGCTGTAGTGCTGCTCTTGAGAAACTGCACTACAGTTGAAATCTCAACTTTACAGGCTGACAGATTGAGTGGGTGGATTGAAGAGAGAGGGAATGAGAAAGAGAGAGAAAGAGAGACCGACTGTGTAGAAGCTAAAAATATATGTGATGCAGGAAAATGGCAACCTTATGACACAACAAGAAAGTTTAAGAAATAAACTGGGGCATGACAAGTTTTGTTTTTGTAAATCTTAACAGCAGCAACAACTAATTATATTTTTAACAAAACAAGTTTTGTAAATACAGCTGTAAAAATACAGAATATGACTATTTACAGAGGTCCCTCAAAAATAAAAAATCTGTAATCATTTACTCATCCTCCACTTGTTCCAAACCTGTTTCAATTTCTTTCTTCATCTGAATAAATAAGAAGATATTCTGATGAATGTTGGGAACCTGCAGCCATTGACTTCCATAGTACACTACCTGACAAAAGCCTTGTTGCCAATCCCAGTTGTAAGAGCAGCAAATAATAACTTGACTTCTAGTTGATCATTTGTAAAAGTGGCAGAAGGTAGATTTTTCTGATGAATCATCAGTTGAACTGCATCCCAATCATCCAAATACTGCAGAAGACCTACTGGAACCCGCATGGACCCAAGATTCTCACAGAATCAGTCAAGTTTGGTGAAGAAAAAAAACATGGTTAGGGGTTACATTCAGTATGGGGGCGTGCAAGAGATCTGAAGAGTGGATGGCAACATCAACAGCCTGAGGTATCAAGACATTTGTGCTGCCCATTACATTACAAATCACAGGAGAGGGCAAATTCTTCAGCAGGATAGCACTCCTTCTCATACCTCCACATCAAAGTTCCTGAAAGAAAAGGTCCTTCAGGATTGGCCAGCCCAGTCACCAGATATAAATATTATTGAGCATGTCTGGGGTAAGATGAAGGAGGAGGCATTGAAGATGAAAGAATCTTGATGAACTCTGGGAGTCCTGCAAAAACACTTTCTTTGCCATTCCAGATGACTTTATTAATAAGTTATTTGAGTCAGATGTATGGATGCAGTCCTCCAAGCTCATGGGAGTCATACACAATATTAATTCTTTCTCCACTGCAGCATGACTTTATATTCTGTACTGTACATTATTTCTGTTAAGCGAAGACTTTTGGCTTAACAAAGTCAGACCTTACTGTCCTAATTAAATAATTAAAAATCAAGGCATGATCCTATTTTATTTTGGTAAAATAAGCGTAATCTAGAGGCCTTTGCCTTTCACTATAAGCCACGATACCAAACGATCAACTAGAAGTCAAGTTATTATTTGTTGTTCCTAAAACTTGGATAGCCAACAAGACTTTTGTCAGGTATTGCAAGTTTTATTTTTTCTATGGATATCAATGGCTGCAGGTTTACAACATTCTTCATAATATCTTATTGTGTGTTTAACTGAAGAAAGAAACTCATAAAAGGTTAGGATCACTTGAGTGTGCCGTGAATGTACATTTTCCTTTTAATGTTTTACAAGCAGGTCAAAGACAAAAAGAGATTTCTATCATCAAAACAATAAAAGTTTACTACACCTATATTTTTCATATATTACCATAATATAGTTTTTTCTTAGCAACAAAAAAGCCTTTTAATTTAAATGACTGAAATGTAATTTAGTGGAGCAACAGTTATATATTCCAGACAATTAGAACTAGAGTCATTCATTCATTTTCCTTCAGCTTAGTCCCTTTATTCATCAGGCGTCGCCACACTGGAATGATCCACCAACCTATCCAGAATATGTTTTACACAGCAGATGCCCTTCCAGCTGCAACCCAGTACTGGGAAACACTCATACACTACTGACAATTTAGTTTATTCAACTCACCTATACCGCATGTCTTTGGACTGCAGGGGAAAATGAAGCACCCGGAAGAAACCCACGTCAACTTGGAGAGAACATGCAAACTCCACACAGAAATGCCAACTGACCCAGCTGTGGCTCGAACCAGTGACCTTCTTGCTGTTAGGCGATTGTGTAACCCACTGCGCCACCATGCTCCCCTTTTACCACTGATGTCTTTGTTAAGATGATACAATATTAGGACAATACACACTTTCGAAAATCTGAAATCAGAAGATTAAATATAAAACTTAATTCTGAGAAAATCGCCTTTATGTCTAAATTAAATTCTTAGCAATACACAATACTAATCAAAAATTAGGCTTTGATAGCTTTACAGAAGGTAATTTACAAAATATATTTATAAAACATGATCTTTACTTATTAATCTGGTGATTTTTTGGCATAAAAGAAATAATTTAAAAGTAAAATTTTGAACCATTTTGACCATACTTGTGCTAATTTAGAGAAATCTGGACCATACAATGTAATATTAGCAATTGCTAAAATTATACCTCTGCAACATGAGACAGGGTTTATGGTCCCGGGTCACATTTAAGCATCACAGTGCATCCACAAAATATGTATTAATAATTGTAATTTCTGATCTTTATACTTTACTAATACAAATAGTTGCCAACGCCAAAGTTTTTTATGTTAGTTTTGTATTTATTTTTGTTTGGCTGAGCATTTGTTTGAATATTTTGTTAAGTTTTTTTTTTTATATATAATCTTTATACATAACCACAGTCCTTGAAACTATAGCCCACTAGGTTTTACAAACATGTTATCAAGTAGTTTTAATTATTTTAAATTCGTGCCTAAATTACTGATATAATCAGACTTATTTTATCATTTAAACATTCATTAAAAAAACAAGCTGAAGTTGAAGATGTATCAATGTAGAGTCTAGCTTGTTTCCTTACCGAGTATCTACTGACATCTCCTGGTGAAACCTAAGAGGCACATCATCTAGTCAATTTCAGATGTTATATACATTTTCTCCATTTTCCCTACACTAAAGATATAATGTTGACATATAATAAATATAAAAGCCTTCAACCGTGTTAAATCATTAATTAATGTTCAATTATAACGAAAAATAATATATATTTTTATTTTTCGATATCCATCCATTTGAGGGCGGGGTTCCCTGCCTTCTGCCAATCCCAAACTATAACATCACATCATTATACGTCATATAACTCCACCCACTCATGACAGAGCGAGCTTTTTCATCTGTACGTCAGTCTGTTTTTCTGGTTGATAGATTTCATTCGTTTCATAAACTTTCATATTTTTATTTCTGCCTGAAACCCATCACAAATGCAGGCAATGAGGTAAGCTTTATATCATATTTCCCAGATGTTACAACAGATGTCAGTTGACAGTGTAATTACCCAATAACCTGTTACACTGTACAGAGGAAGTGAGTTAAAGGATTTTCAATAATTCAGATATTTTGAGTATATTGCAAACTAGATATGACTGAACATACTTGTAATTAACAACGGTTATGTTTTATTAATAAGCTGAACATGTAAAACAAGTTCAATCCTATCAAACCGACGCCCGATTGATAAGTTGCGCAATATGAGAACAATTATTGCATTACCTTTATGCTTTCTCCTCAGAAATATGTTTTGTTCCTGGTCCTCTGCTGCCAGACTTGACGGTAAAACCGTTTTAATTACTGGAGCCAATACTGGAATTGGAAAAGAGACAGCAATTGACCTGGCAAAGAGAGGTAGGCAGGGTGCAAATTACAGGGCACCCCCAATTAACGCTTGATCCCCTGAAGGACATCAAAACAAGATGTATGGGGGGGTCAGCCCATTAATAGTAAGGAATAGCTTTCTTAAATATTAGCTTTCTCAAATAATAATAATAAGTAAAAACATATAATATAAGTTTACATTTGACCATACACCCCCCCCCCCCCCCCCCCAATAAAAAACGGTTCATTCAACTGTGATGCATTCAATCGCACCAACAATGGTAGGAAAAGTAGGAAAAGTATCCTTTAACAGTCTGAAACTGGCACTTCTAGAGCACCGATAAACATCTTAAGTATCCACTAAACACATTTCTTGTAAAATAAGTGTTTATATCTGCATGTAGCCTAAAAAATGACACATAATTTGTAAAGTTTGACCTACAGTAACCTCTAATATAGTCACTAAATATTCCTCAAAACACTGAAAACATACATTTTATTAATAAGTTCGAAGTAAATTAAATACATTCATAAATTTGATTCACTGAAACAAGCTTGCATACTCTTCTGTTACACACTCAAAACTATATACTTTAACCCTGTTTTAAGAAAACATTACCAAACACCCCCCATGTAAATGTATAATTTGCACACTGGAGGTAGGCAACCATATTTCACCATAATGTTATTTTAATCTAATTTAATTTTAGTCAGATGTAAGAATATTGTCTTTCTGCTTTTCTCAGGAGCACGAATCATCATGGCATGCAGAGATATGGAGAAAGCTGAAGCAGCGTTGAAGGAAGTTAAAGATGCTTCTGGAAACCAGGATGTTGTTATCAGTAGTCTTGACCTTTCAGACTCCAAATCAATCCGAGGATTTGCAGAGAAAATCAACAAAGGTGAGACCACCTACATGTGTTAATGTTAAATTACGTCCAGTCATGGTTAAAATTATCAGCACCCTTGGTAATATGAGCAAAGAAGGGTGTGAAATTAGATTTAGGTATGCGGATTCATTTTATTTTAAAACACACAAAATGATCTTTTCATTGAATAAAACAAAATAAAATGGGTCAAAATCTCATCATTAGATAAATGTTTATTTTTAGCACTTTGACACTTGTCCATTGACTTATTAAAAGATAATGCACACAAATGGTGTATCGGCCACTCTGCTTCATGCCATCAATTATTCTTTACTTATTTCAGATAAAATTATTTTATTTTACAGAAAGATTAGTTGTTTTTGGACTGTTTCATTTGCACAGCAATCTAAATATGCACATATTTACCAAGGGTGCAAATAATTTCAGCATATAGCAAACAATGATGCATCTGTATTGTCTTTCAGAGGAGAAACAAGTCAACATCTTAATCAACAACGCTGGTGTGATGGTTTGTCCTTACGGAAAGACAGCCGATGGGTTTGAAATGCAAATAGGAGTGAATCACATGGGTAAGCCATCCAAAACAAAGCAAACCTAAGAGAAATTATTAAAAAAATGATGCCTTTCACACAATCGATTTGTGTTAGGACAACATGAAGGAATTAAGTTAACTTTACAAATTTAAGTGGATTGATCATAAAACAATTAGATTGTCCCCAAAAAGCGCAAGAATGTAGTTGTTTCAGCTGCCCTTAAATAAGTAGTTTGAGCAAACAGCAAACGTCATTTTTTCAGTGCAAGTCATGATACAGCAGAGCTGTTCTTCTTCCTTGTAGGTCACTTCCTGCTGACGTACCTGTTATTGGATTTGATAAAGAGATCAGCACCAGCAAGGATCGTTAATGTCTCGTCCACGGCACATCAGTGGGGGACCATAAACCTAGAGGACATCAACAGTGAGAAGAATTATGATAAACAGAGAGCCTACTGTCAGAGCAAACTGGCAAATGTTCTGTTCACTCGCTCGCTGGCCAAAAGACTAGAAGGTCTGTTTCTGAATTTGATATTTACAGAAATAAATATACATATATGATGCGCTCAAGGCTATTTATTTTCTAATTAAATATCTAAATATAATAAATATACAGATATATAATAATAATAATAATAATAAATATATATATAATAATTATTAATTTGCATCAATTTGCATGTCAGAATTATTAGCCCCCCTGTTTATTTTTTTCCCCCAATTTCTGTTTAATTCAATTCTATTCAATTCATCTTTATTTGTATAGCGCTTTTACATTGTAGATGGTGTCAAAGCAGCTTCACATAAAAGGTCATAGTAAATTGGAACAGTGTAGTTCAGTTTTCAGTGTTCAGTTCAGTTTAGCTCAGTTCAGTATGGTTTAAAAATCACTACTGAGAGTCCAAACACTGAAGAGCAAATCCAACGATGCGCAGCTCTACAGATCCCAAACCATGCAAGCCAGTGTCTTAACAGAGAGATTTTTTTTCAACACATTTCTAAACATAACAGTTTTAATAACTCATTTCTTATAACTCATTTCTTTTATCTTTGACATGATGACATTAATTAATATTTTTTAAAAAAATTAAAAACTGCTTTTATTCCAGCCAAAATAAAACAAATAAGACTTTCTCCAGAAGAAAAAATATTATCAGACATACTGTGAAAATATCATTGCTCTTAAACATAATTTAGGAAAATTTAAAAAAAGAAAACAAAAATCAAAGGGGGGCTAATAATTCTGACTTCAACTCTTTTTTAACTTATATAAAATGTTAGATAACAGATTAAAACTTTTTTACACTTTATTTATTTTGATTTTATTTAACCTTAACATATATTATATTTAACCTTCCATTATTCTGTTTCAGTTATATGATAATTAAAGATAAAACAGTCCCAGTAAATATCAGTTTAGTAGAAGTCAAAAACATTATAAAATACATAAATAAAGTCAGCCAGCTGTTTAGATATTAGTTTCTGTATCATCAGCTTTTTTATTACTGTTTTTCCATTCCATGTAAATGTATTTTTTCTATTCCAAATATATAAGTGATGCAAAAATAATCCCAGTTAATGTCTAAAGCAACACTAAATAACAAAATACAGTATTAAAAAAAATCTACAAATCTTACAAAGCACATTAAAAAACAGTTGAAGTCAAATTTATTAAATAATATATGTTTTTTCTTTTTAAATATTTGCTAAATGATGTTTAACAGAGCAAGGAAATTTTTATAGTATTTCCTATAATATTTTTTCTTCTAGAGAAAGTCTTATTTGTTTTATTTTGGCTTGCATAAAAGCTGTTTTTAATTTTTTTTTTTACTATTTTAAGGTCAAAATTTTTATCCCCCTTAAGCAATATTTTTTTTGAATAGTCTACAGAACAAACCATCATTATACAATGACTTGCCTAATTACCCTAACTTACCTAATTAACCTAGTTAAGCCTTTAAATGTCCCTTTAAGCTGAATACTAGTATGTTGAAAAATATTTAATAAAATATTATTTACCGTCATCATGGCAAAGATAAAATAAATCAGTTATTAGAAATGAGTTATTAAAACTATTATGATTATAAATGTTGAAAAAAAATCCTCTCTCTGTTAAACAGACATTGGGGAAAGAAATATACAGGGGGGCTAATAATTCTGACTTCAACTGTGCATATTAATATCTGTCACATTTTCATGGCTGCATAATCGTTGGCCCTGTTCTAGATTGTGTACTGTATATTAAACTTCACATATAGTAATCCTCATCTGGTGTTGTGTGTGTGGTTCAGGTACTGGAGTAACAGCGTACTCTCTTCATCCTGGTGTGGTTCAGACTGACCTGTGGAGGCACTTGAGTAAACCTCAACAATTCGCCATGTGGTTTACAAAGCCTTTCACTAAAACATCAGTGCAGGGAGCTCAGACCTCCATCTACTGCGCCGTCGATCCAGAACTGCAGACAGAGAGCGGTAAATATTACAGGTCAGTGACCATTCAAAAATGTCTTTTCTTATACTTTTTTTATATTGCATTTATTTTGCACTTCTTTATATTGCATGCAGTCTTGGGTAAAGTTACAGTTAAAAGTCATATATTACATACATCTCTGCAATGACTCAAATAACTTATTAATAAAGTCATCTGGAATGGCAAAGAAAGCAAAGGACTCCCAGAGTTCGTCAAGATTCTTACCCCAGACATGCTCAATAATGTTCATGTCTGGTGACTGGGCTGGCCAATCCTGGAGCACCTTGACCTTCTTTGCTTTAGGAACTTTGATGTGGAGGCTGAAGTATGAGAAGGAGCGCTATCCTGCTGAAGAATTTGCCCCAAACCATGATTTTTCCTTCACCAAACTTGACTGATTTCTATATATGTGTGCTTTTTTTCAACTCTTATTATTTATTTAATTATTTTCCCATTTATTAATTTTTGCATTTATTTGTTTATATAGTTATTTATTACTGCAATTATTCATTTCTGTATTCATTTATTTTTGCTTGGATTTCTTTTTTAACTTTTCAGCCTTTAACATGGAAATTACAAAAGTGGGTATAATGTAGCTTTAGCGCATTTTTGGTTGAGTAAAAAATTAAATAAATGTGTTTCTTAGTTACATTAAGCAAAGTAATGTGAAAGTATATGTTATGTTATATTTGTATTATTTTATGTATTTTAGTTATTTTTTATTTTATATAAAACTTTATTTAAAACTTTTATATTTTTATTTTATGTCTGTAACATGGAAATGAAGGAGGCGGTTATTATGTAGCTTCAGCACATTATTGGTTGAGTAAAACAATAACTAAATCTGTTACTTCATTACTTTTTAAGGAAAGTAACGTGAAAGTATTATTATGTAAATACATTATTTTGTATTTCTATTTTATATTTGTTTAAATATTAAGATCTTTAGGGCTTTATGATTGTAATATTATTTTTACCCGTCACTGACTGCATGTTACAACAGATTAAGCCTCCACCTACACAAAGTACAGCATAAATACATAAAAGTCCAATAGGTCACGTTGTACTATCTTTTAATTCAGTATCATTATCATGCAGGAATGCAGTTACTGCTGATAAATATTTAATGTTGTGTTATTTAAGGTGAGACACAAAACAAATCGGTTTTTACATTTTATGCCTTTTTTTTTTTTGCTTTTTACTAGTGTTTTGTTTACAGAAAGCATCTGAAATACATTTTAAGTGTTTCTTCTAAACTTTTATGAATTTCTTTATTTTTGTATTTTCTTTTGATGTATTAATGTTTGCATTTATTTATTTTTATACTTATTCATTACTGCATTTATTTATTTCTGTGTTCATTTTTTTTTGCTTGGATTTCTTTTACTTTTCAGTATGTAACAAGGATAGATAATGGCAGCTACCATACATTTGTAGTTTAAAGAGCCACAATACAAGCAAAAATACACTAATACAAAAAGAAATAAATGGAGTAATAAATAAAATAAAATAAATAACGTTAATAAATAAGCACATTCATATATATATACACATACAGGGTGGGCCTTTTATATGGATACACCTTAATAAACTTATTGGGATTTTCACAAGAAAAAACAATAGTGTGCTTAGTTTTTAAACGTAACTTACAAGGCCCCTCACATACACTAATGTGCCACAAAAAGGACGTTAATATCACCAACCATTCCCATTTTATTTGGTATCCATATAAATGGCCCACCCTGTATGTATATATATATATATACGGTTGAAGTCAGAACTATTATTATTAATTATTAGATTTTTTTCAACACATTTCTAAACATAATAATTTTAATAACTCATTTCTAATAACGAGATTTATTTTCTCTTTGCCATGATGACAGTAATATATATTGTATATAATATTTGACTAGATATTTTTCAAGACACTTCTATACAGCTTAAAGTGACATTTAAAGGCTTAACTAGGTTAACTAGGCAGGTTAGGGTAATTAGGCAAGTTATTGTATAATGATGGTTTGTTCTGTAGACTATCGAAAAAATATATATAGCTTAAAAAGGGCTAATAATTTTGACCTTAAAATGTTTTTTAAAAAATTTAAAACTGCTTTTATTCTAGCCAAAATAAAACAAATAAGACTTTCTCTAGAAGAAAAAATATTATCAGACATACTGTGAAAAATTCCTTGCTCTGTTAATCATCATTTGGGAAAACACTAAAAAAATTTAAAATTCAAAGGGGGGCGAATAATTCTGACTTGAATTCTCAACTATACATGTAATAAAATTATATAAACAAATAAACAAATCAGAAAACAAATTAGTTAAAGTTGAAAAGATTAAAATATAAATGAAAAAAATTATAAGTTAATCCATTTAATGAGAAAATACAATATAGCAGTTTTATTCAGTCACTGTATGACAATTGTTTTCTATTGTAACATCTATCTATCTCTCCATATAAACTGTATATATACATAAATATATATATATATATATATATATATATATATATATATATACATAAATATATATATATATATATATATATATATATATATATATATATATATGTGTGTATGTGTGTGTGTGTGCGTGTGTGTGCGTGTATGGATAGATAGATAGATGCGATGATAAGAAAAAATAAAGTCATATGCATTTATTTATCACTCATTCACTTTTCGCGTGTTGGGCTGCAGTGTGTGTGTTGCTTTAATTGTTTTCTGCTATCTCTTTCTCTCTCTCTCTCTGTCTCTCTCTCAGTGACTGTGCTCCTGCTAAAGCTGCGAAGGCTGCGATGGATGATGAAGTGGCTCAGCGGCTCTGGGAGCTCAGCTGCAAGATGCTTAACATCACATGGGAATGAGACCTTTTCGTTTGTTTTCTGATCATGATTTTAAGTATTATTTACGTCCGCCTAAGACTGACCAATCAACATCCGTTCAAAACAGAAATACTAATAGTTTATTCATTCTTAAACATTCTCTAATAGAAAGACCACTAATTATAAACCCATATGATGGGCCTGAAATATAATGTAGAAATTTTAATGTATATTTTGGTCAAAGGTGAGTGAGTTCATTTCATAAACAAAACTTCAGGTACATATTATTGCACTACTAATTTAGACTTGTGTGTACAAATTCATCTATTTTTGAATGCATTTAATTAAACATTTGCAATAAATCCTTTTGTATGAGTCAAAAAGAACGGTTTTATTTCAGATTCATTTTCTTTACAATATGAATGGATGTGTTTGTTATGTATAATTATCTTTTATTGTAAATGTTGAGGAAATATCAAAACTAAAATGTGTTTTACTCAAACACATACACCACCGGTCAAAAGCTTTTTTTATTATTAATTTTATTGAATAATTTAAATAGAATTATTCTGTTCATGAAGGAGGCATTTATTAAATATTTAAAAAACAATGTTTAATTTGTTAAATGTATAATTTGTTAAATATTTATTAAATATTTACTTATTACTTATTGTATGTAGTTTAAAAAAGTATTACTCCAGTCATTATTGCTTATATTGCTATTACAATTAATAATAATTATATTAATAATAATAATTAATATTAGAGTGATTTCTGAAGGATCATGTGACTGAAGACTGGAGTAATGAAGCTGAAAAATCATCATTAAAACCACTGGAATAAATTATTAAATTAAATTATAAACTACTTTTGAACAGTTATTTTAATGACAATAGTGTGCAATAGGGCGACGCAGTGGCACAGTAGGTAGTGCTGTTGCCTCACAGGAAGAAGGTCGCTGGTTCGAGCCTCGGCTGGGTCAGTTGGTGTTTGTGTGGAGTTTGCATGTTCTCCCTGCATTCGCGTGAGTTTCCTCCGGGTGCTCAGGTTTCCCCCACAGTCCAAAGACATGCGGTACAGGTGAATTGGGAAGGCTAAATTGTCTTTAGTGTATGAGTGTGACGGAGAGTGTATGGAGGTTTTCCAGGGATGGGTTGCGGCTGGAAGGGCATCCGCTGCGTAAAACATGTGCTGGATAAGTTGTCGGTTCATACCCCTGTGGCGATCCCAGATTAATAAAGGGACTAAGCCGAAAAGAAAATGAATGAATGAATGGTGTGCAATAACCTTTCACAATTTTACTATTTGTACTGTATTTTTAATGAAATAAATGCAGCCTCGGTGAGCAGGAGAAGCTTATTTTAAAACATTTAAAAATCCTACTCACCCCAAACCTTTGACTGGTAGTGTATAATTGTAAATCTAGAGAAACTTAGATCGGAAAAACAAAAGATTAAAATACATAAAGCAAACATTACAATCAAATCCATGTATACTGTAATTAGAAGGCCAAAATAAAGAGTTCAGACATGTTTATATTCACTTTTCACACTAAATAATATTAATGTTTTAACATCATAAAGTAAAGAAGTCAATATGTGCTGGAATAATCATGTTCATTAATAATCACTCATCCATTCATTTTTCTTCGACTTAGTCCTTTTATTCATGAGGGGTCGCCACAGGGGAATGAACCGCCAACTTATCCAGCTTATGTTTTGCGCAGCGGATGCCCTTCCAGCTGCAACCCAGTGCTGGGAAATACCCATACACACTCGCATTCACACACATACAGTAAGGACAATTTAGCTTACCCAATTCACCTATAGCGCATGTGTTTGAACTGTGGGGGAAACCGGAGCACCTGGAGGAAACCAACACGAACACGGGGAGAACATGCAAACTCGACACAGAAATGCCAACTGATTCAGCCGGGGCTCGAAACAACGACCTTCTTGCTGTGAGGCGGCAGTGCTAACCACTACGCCACTGTGTCTAAACAAACAACCATCTTCAAATGTAAAAAGGAGTCTGCACATAATACATTACCCTTTATCACAGTTACTAATGCAAATATTTATAAGGTCAATTATGAATGCCATCATAAAGCATTAAATATATATCTATATATATGTACAGTTCAAGTCAGAATTATTAGTCCCCCTGTTTACTTTTTTTCCCCCAATTTCTGTTTAACAGAGAGATTTTTTCAACACATTTCTAAACATAATAGTTTTAATAACTCATTTCTAATAACTGATTTATTTTCTCTTTGCCATATTGCCAGTAAATAATATTTTACTAGATATTTTCCAAGACACTTCTATACAGCTTAAAGTGACATTTAAAGGCGTAACTAGGTCAATTAGGTTAACTCGGCAGGTTAGGGTAATTAGCCAAGTTATTGTATAACCATGGTTTGTTCTGTAGACTATCGAAAGAATATAGCTTAAGGGGGCTAATAATTTTGACATTAAAATGTTTTTTTTTATTAAAAACTGCTTTTATTCTAGCCAAAATACAACAAATAAGACTTTCTCCAGAAGAAAAAATATTATCAGACATACTGTGAAAATTTCCTTGCTCATTTGGGAAATATTTAAAAGAGAAAGAAAAAAAAAACTGTATGTATGTATGTATGTATGTATGTATATATATTTATATATATATATATATATATATATATATATATATATATATATATATATGTGTGTGTGTGTGTATATATATATGTATATATATATATATATATATATAGAGAGAGAGAGAGAGAGAGAGAGAGAGAGAGAGAGTGAGAGTGTTAGTTTAATCAGAAATCAAACAGATAAAGACTCACCTCTGCTCTCTGACTGACCCAGTCACCATGGCAATCTGTAATCAGCTCTGCCATCCCATGACCTGGTCGTCATGACAACTGCTCATTGTCCTATATAATGCAATGCAGGGGAATATAAAAAGGATCTTTAGCCCCACCTAGTGGACAACAGAGATACATAGTTATAGTCAGAGGCAATATTTGCACACCCGAAGAGTCATTTTATGTATTATTATAGTAGCCTATCATGAAAACTAAAAAAATAAATACAATTCGGACTCTATTGTGTTTATGAACTTTTGTAAACTGATTTATGTGCTCTGTGATTTGAGAATGAATCAAACTAAATGTGTGCTGACCAATATACATATATAAATAATAAAGCATAACAGAGCAATATGTGTGTAAGAAGTATAATGTATAACCTTTGGTTTTACATCTGTTATGTATTACAGTCACAGGAAAAATGCATGAGCAATAATTTCTGTTATTTGTAATATTATGTTGAGTGTTTAAATGAAACCTTTCAGAAAATAACTCTCAAAAATGGCCATTTTCAAGCATTTTATACAGTGAGCAGCTTAAGCAGACTCGCTCTAAACCAGGGGTGCTCAAACTCGGTCCAGGAGGGCCGGTGTCTGAAGAAGATTTTTTATTTTCTAAAAGTATTATCTAAGAGTGTGTGCTTCCGCCCTACTCATAATTCTCTCTTGATATAGCCATATATATATATATATGGCTATTGCATATCCATAATACACTGCAATATAGCCTGGCTCGGATCGTTTTGCTTTCTCACTACAATCGATCCACTCCAGAGTTTGTTTCAATCAAGCCAAAACCACCTCATTCAGGCAATCTTGGACAGATTGTTTTGGCGTGGATCCAAGCACGATTGCTGGATTCACATATGCCAAATGAACCGCGCTAACTGGGGAAACGTGTCAGGTTCCGGAACAAACGTCTAGTTGTGAAAGCACCCTGAAACTGGGTTTGTGTAGATGACTAAACCCGCACAGGAGCAACACTATGAGAAGGCTATGCTGAAGAATGACTGATGATGTAGAATAACTGAATATGTAAAGCACTAATTATATACAGTTGAAGTCAGAATTATTAGCCCACCTGTTTATTTTTGCCCCCTATTTTTGTTTAACCGAGATTATTGTTTACAAAACATTTCTAAACATAATAGTTTTAATAACTCATTTCTAATAACTGATTTATTTTATCTTTGCCATGATGACAGTAAATAATATTTTACTAGATATTTTTCAAGATACTTCTATACAGCTTAAAGTGACATTGAAAGGCTTCACTGGGTTAATTAGGTTAACTAGGCAGGTTAGGGTAATTAGGCAAGTTATTGTATAATGATGGTTTGTTCTGCAGACTGTATAAAAAAATAGCTTAAAGGGGCTAATAACTCTGACCTTAAAATGTTTTTTTAAAAATTAAAAACTGCTTTTATTCCAGCCGAAATAAAACAAATAAGACTTTCTCCAGAAGAAAAAATATTATCAGACATACTGTGAAAAATTCCTTGCTCTGTAAAACATCATTTGGGAAATATTTAAAAAAGAAGAAAAAAATCAAAAGGGGCGAATAATTCTGACTTCAACTATATATATATATATATATATATATATATATATATATATATATATATATATATATATATATATATATATATATATATATATATATATATATATATATATATATATATATATATATATAATATTCAAATAAAGCTATATCCAGTGGTGTAAAGTTACAAATTACAAATACTCAAATTACTGTAATTGAGTAGTTTTTCCTCAGAAATTGTAATTTACTTAGTAGTTTTAAAAATGTGTACTTTTACTTTCCCTTGAGTACATTTTTAGTGCAGTATTGACACTTTTACTCCACTACTGTCCTTCAACTTGCAGACACTATTTTTTTTTCCTGTCTATGGGGATTAAAAAACTGCAGCAAACTGTTTAGAAGCATTAAAAGTGTCGAAGTACATGTCTAAAATCTTTACACACATTGACCCGGAGACTGTTTAGATGCATGTCACTGATGAGAAGATGACGGATGATTATTGTATGAAGACCGAAATGGTCTTAACTGGAGACTAGCTCTGAACAGATCAATTTGAATCAGTGAATCATTTACTGGAGACTTGCTTCTGACTCAGTTAGTTGTGCATCTATCCAGTTTACACATTAATATTTAGGTTTGATTTATGTTTGTTTCAACAGGTTATCTGACAACAGCTCATGAATCAGGTGCTGCTATCATGTCTCTGAGTGATATAAAATATTAAACCAGATGCAGAGTTGTATCAATAAATCAGTTGAGTGGCGATAATCTGAGGCCTTTAATTATCCTGCTGGCAAATCACAAGCGCTATGAGAGTGGAAGGCACTTTTGTTAGGACAATTAACCAGTGAGTTCATTGAAAGGCATGAATGGCGCTCTGTGTTCAGTAATGAACTTGTGTGTCTTTCTGATTCTCTCTCATCATTCTGTCCTGATGGAGCAAAATGAGAAGAAACCACAGCGTAAATGTGAGTACAACTTAAAAACATTCTGTCTATATTTTTACATGCATCATATGAGCTGTAGTTTAGCTATAGTAACATGTTTGCCTTTTATTAATTAACTCATAAAAATAGAGATTTCTATTGAACTAAAGATGTTTTACACATTGATCTTAGTTTGTAATCTCCAAAATATCATCATCTGTGCTATACAGCAGTGTTTTTGATTAAGATCATTCTTACCAAATACAGATTGTTAAAGATCATATCATGAAATCATTGCTAAATATATATAAATTTAGCTTACAAAAATTATTTTAATTAGGCATATAGTTAGAAATAACTACACTGTAAAACAGTGAAAATCATTAAATGAAATAAGTTAGTTTAACATTCATTCATTCATTTTCTTTTCGGCTTAGTCCCTTTATTTATCTGTTTATTAATCTAATTATTAATCAACCCATCTCTAGTAAACATAAATACACACACACACACACACTCATACACTACGGTCAATTTTAGCATACCCAATGTACCACATGTCTTTGGACTTGTGGGGAAATCCGGAGCACCCGGAGGAACATGCAAACTCCACACAGGAACGCCAACTAATCCAGCCGAGGCTCGAACCAGTTACTTTCTTGCTGTGAGGCGAGCGTTCTACCCACTATGCCACCGCGTTGCCTTTAGTTTAACTTGTATATTTTTTTAAAAGTAACTTTGACTCATTAAAAAAGAGTTTTGGCAACTCTAGTGATTATAATAAAAGAGAACTAAAAGACATTATATTAAACAGAACTCAATTCGAATGAGTTATAAATGAACTAATTATATCTTTTGTGTTAACTCTGATGCTAGAAGCAATACCAAACCATTGGAGTAGCTATATTGACTTAATTTGCTTAAGTTAAATTAACTCAGCGATTTAATAACTGAACTTCAAATGTTTAAGTTACTAATGTTTGAAGATATCAACATAAATAATACACTGTAAAACCCAACAGTCAACTTTATCAAATCAAATGAGTATAGTTAACTCAAAATTTATTGAAAGTTGATTCTACACTCTCAGAAATACGCAAGCTGTGACTGGTGTGGTACCTCAAAAGGTACACATTTGTACTTAAAGGGTCCATATTGGTACCTCAAATGTGTATGTTAGTACCTACAAATTTTAAGAGGAACACTTTTGTACATTTTAAGTACATTTTAAGAACATTATTAGCATAAAAATGTAAAAAATAAACGTATTCTGACCTAAAATATATAAAAGTAGCCTTTAATCACATATAAAATGTTTTGTTTTTAAAACTTGATATTAAAATAGATAAAACCTGATTCAAAATGACAATTAATACTTAATGGACTTATTATTGTCAATGAATAAATATGCTTGACAAAAATGTTATGAAATGCTAAAATAACTTTATAGAAAAATAAAACTGCAATATTTACACACAATCAAATCAATCAATAAACACTAGAAAATAAATTAATTAAAACAAAATAGATAATATATTTTGTGAGTGCAAAAAAAAAATATATATAATAAATAAAAAGTACAAAATGTTATTTACTGGACATTTTCAAATAACTTTTATGAAGATAAAATGTGAAAGCATTGGTGAAATATTGTTTCATCAACATTATTAGCATTAAAAAAAATTTACTTATTCTGACCTGATATATATATATATATATATATATATATATATATATATATATATATATATATATATATATATATATATATATATCCTTTAATCATATAGAAAATGTTTTGGTTTTAAAATTGATGTCAAAATGGATAAAACCTGATTCAAAGTGACAATTAATTAATACTGCACGAAATTATTATTGTCAGGTACACTCTAAAGGTACGCGAGCTGTCACTGGGGTACCTTTTCAAAAGGTACAAATTTGTACCTAAAAGTAATATAAATAATATATTTTTAAGTGCAAAAAATAAATATAAGAAACAATACGTGCAAAATAATGTTACTGTGCATAGAATTATGTATTCATGCACCATGCATTCATAATTCATTGATAGTTTTAAATGATGCACAGAAATAAGAAAGACACACTGCACATTTAGTCATCATTTGTGCTTATTTTGCCAAAATTTAAACTGTTTTGTAACGCACTTTGAATTATCATCGTGAATGAAATGTGCTAAATAAATACACTTACCTTAAATATGTTTTCAGGCGTCCGTCAGTGGTCGCTCTTGGCTTGTTCCCTGAAGATTTTCACACACACAAAATGCGCAAGGATATTAAGATACTCTGCATGCATAATGCAGCTCTTTCTAAACCGAAATAGTCTAGCCTATATAGTTAGTTTAACTTTTACATGCTTTAAACTAAATTCGCACACAGATTAAATAAGCTCTGCGTTCTTAGAATTAACTTACCACAGCATTTCATCATAAAACTTTTCTTTTTTCCCCCTTTTTAATCTTTCCAAATGCCGGTGAACATGGCTGGGTGCACCACAGACTGCGTGGAGAAGCCGATCTCCATTTGCTTTCAGAAGTTCGGCCGTTTTGTGGGCACTTACCCCTGGTGGTTCTTCATCTCTCCCCTGCTCATCTCTGCTGTATTAGGCACTGGCTTTTGCTTCCTAGAAGATCGTGAAGCCAATGACATTGAGGATCAGTTCACACCTGTAAACGGTCCAGCCAAGCTGGAGAGGCGGTTTGTCCAGCAGAACTTCCCGCAAAACGACTCGCTGTTCTCCAACCAAAGACTCTACACGGACGGGGTTTACGCGTCCTTCATAGCCGTGACTAAATCCTCCAATATCCTCACAGACGCTGCTTTTCGGGAGATAGTGACTTTAGATAGGAAAGTTAAGGAGCTGAATGTGTCCACGGGTCACGAGGTGCTCACTTTTGAGGGACTTTGCGCAAGACGATACAAGAAGTGCATTCCCAACAAGATATTGGACATCCACAAGTATTACGGGGAGAATTTGGAGGCCACCGAGCTCTCCTTTCCGTTCTTTCGCTTCGGATTCTCCTACATTTTCTTGGGTTATTCGGTCGGTGGAGTGAATTTGAACTCTTCTGTTATTAAAAGCGCGAAGTCAGTGCGTCTGTTTTACTTTCTTAAGGAGGATAATCGTACTAGAACTGATTTATGGCTGAATGAGTTCCTCAAGGTTTTCCCGTCTAATTTGTCGCTAAACTCCATAAAGGTAGGTCAGGTTTTACTTATGTAGGCCTGCTGGTTGTCACGAGGCTATATTTTGGGCAGTTTTACACTCTGGGTTGTTTTAATCCAACGTTGGGTCAATAATGGACAAACACAAAGTTATTATTTTTTCAATTAAATTACAGTTACAAATTTTTAACCCAATTGTTGTTTTGTCCATATTTGGCCCAACGTTGGATTAAAACCTAGAGTTTTTTTGGACTTATGAATACATGTGTTCATGTAAAATGGAAATTATTTATTTTATTCTGTAATACACATAAAATATTCTCTCTCTTTTTCTAATTTTACAATGACAATTGTTCAGAATAACAAATAATCAGTAGGGGAGAGTGAGGACGTTTGCAACATGGGGCAGTTGCAACAAGACTTATTTTTCCATTCAGGAATGAGCTAGAGCAGAGATGCCCAAAGTAGGGCCCGCGGGCCAGAGTAACCTTTGATTTGGCCCTCCATCCCATCTGAGAAGAGCGTGAGAATGATGGAGTCATGGAGAGGGTTGGGGAAAATGCCTTTCGTCATTTCTAATTTGTTTGTCTAATTTCTAATAAATTTGTTTTATTGATGAGATACAAAAAAGCTAACTGACATTAAATCTTTCAATTAAATGTTGTAAATAAATCAGAGTTTTTAAAATGTAATTACTGTCAGTCCACGTATAGAGTACGGCAGAAGACATCAGCGAGCAAATCAAAGCAAAAACTACTCCATTCACTTATAAATGAGATTATTTTTGTTGTAATAAGATAATTATAAAATGTAAAAATATATTCTCTATTAGGTCATATAAAGCAATGTTTTCTAGTTATTTTTAAATATTATAAAACAAATTAGGAAATTACTTATGACAACATTTACATTCGGCCCACTAGCCTCAATCAAGTTTGGTTTTTGGCCCTTCATAAGAAAATGTTTGGGCACTCCTGAGCTAGAGTGATGATATTCATACTACATATTCTCAGTTAGACCCTCCTTCAATCAGAAAGAAATCAGCCGTGTGGGACCATTCCTTCAGTATAAAACTCATTTTGAGGTTAAAAAAAAAAAAAAGTTAATTTGTTTAATGTTCAGAAAATGTCTCATGTTGTCATCGGTTTTTGTGAAACATTATTTATTCATGTAATTTAAATCCCTGTTTTCTTAGCTTTAAATATAGATATTAAGCTTTAAAGCTATTGTATCTCCCTAGAAGAGGAAGTTTAATCATGGTTGACAGAGTTGACATGTTGCAACTGTCCCCAATTACAAAATTAATTTAAAAGCTTGTCATATTACCAATGTACAATTTTAATGATTTATTTTAATTTTTTATTTTGAGTAACTACTTTATTTTAAAGTTTAAAGAAGTAGTTTAGTAAAGGTTCTGTCTAGATTTTCAGTAAAGATATTTTTGTTCAGGTTTTTTTTTTTTGTTGTTTTTTTTTATATTCTGTATTTATATGGCTAATTTAACAAATTTACATTTAGTCTTATTACAAAAAATGTATCAAAATGTCAATAAAATTCAACCTGATGTTTTAGAATTTTTTTAACAATACATTTCAATGAACGTTGCAACCGTCCCTCTGCTCGGGGTCAGTTGCAACATTTGACTCTGTCTGTTCAAGTTTAAATTCTGCACACATTATTATATGTACAAATATTACAACAATGTGAGTGGGTGTCTAATAGATATGGGTTTATTATATTAAAATTTTAATTAAAAATTCTCTGAGTACTGAAGAAAAATGCGAAAGGTGTTGCAACTGTGCCCACCCTGCCCTATTATTTAATGAATATTTCCATGTCAAGTTAAAACAATGGTATCGCGTTGTCTAAAGTTTAATTTATACACATTTTAAAAGATGACATCTTGGCGTTATTTTATGCAAAAAGGCTCTTATTGCATTTTTATTTTAAATTAGTAAGAAATGTCATCCCCTTTTCACAGTTAGGCTACTGTAAACCAAAAAACAATGTTTTACTTAAACACAACTATAAGCATTTACAAATTAACAAAAAAAAGGTGCCATTTTTAAAATAATTTTAGACAACACAATTCCAGTGCTTTAAAAGCAATATTTGGTTAATAACGTTGATTTTCAATCATAACAAATGAAAACATTGATTATTCTGGCAAATTTCCATATTTTCTAGGCAAAAAAGTGCTCTAAATGACAATAATATAATAGTAAATAAAGACAGTATATTCATATATACACTCACTGGCCACTTTATTAGGTACACCTTACTAGTACCAGGACCTCCTTTTACCTTCAGAACTGCCTTAATCCTTCGTGGCATAGATTCAACAAGGAACTGGAACTATTCCTCAGAGATTTTGGTCCACATTGACATGATAGCATCACGCAGTTGCTGCAGATTTGTCGGCTGCACATCCATGATGTGAATCTCCCGTTCCACCACATTGCAAAGGTGCTCTATTGGATTGAAATCTGGTGACTGTGGAGGCCATTTGTGTACAGTGAACTCATTGTCATGTTCAAGAAAACAGTCTGAGATGATTCGCGCTTTATGATATGGCGCGTTATCTTGCTGGAGTTAGCCACAAAAGATGGGTATACTGTGGTCATAAAGGGATGGAAATGGTCAGCAACAATACTCAGGTAGGCTGTGGCATTGACACGATGCTTAGTACAGTTAGTACCAATGGGCCCAAAGTGTGCCAAGAAAATATCCCCCACACCATTACACCATCACCAGCCTGAACCATTGATACATGGCAGGATGGATCTATGCTTTCATGTTGTTGACGGCAAATTCTGACCTTTTCACCTGAATGTCGCAGAAGAAATCAAGACTCATCAGACCAGGCAACATTTCTCCAATCTACTATTGTCCAATTCCTCAAGGTTCGACATGTGCATTCAGAGATGCGCCCACAGAACTGCCACTCACTGGATATTTTCTCTTTTTCGGATTATTCTCTGTAAACCCTTGAGATGGTTGTACATGAAAATCCCAGTAGATCAGCAGCTTCTGAAATACACAGACCAGCCAGTCTGGCACCAACAACCATGCTACATTCAAAGTCACTTAAATCATCTTTCTTCCTCATTCTGATGCTCAGTTTTTGCAGTAGATTGTCTTGACCATGTCTAAATGCTTCAATGCATTGAGTTGCTGCCATGTGACTGGCTGATTAGAAATTTGCATTAATAAACAGTTGGACAGGTGTACCTAATAAAGTGGCCGGTGAATGTATATATTATCAGTGAAAATATCACATTTATTTATTATTTACATTATTTTATAATATATTATTACATTAATTTATAATTAATACTGTTGCAGCTGTTTTCTTTTTAAACTGAAGTTACAGAATCGTGAGAACTTGTGATGTATCTACTCCCATGAGCTGAAATGATGTGATTATGATAACTGTGCATCCTCAGGTGACCCACTCCACATCTTTGTCAAGGCAGGTGGAGTTTGAGGCAAACACAAAAGATGTCATTCCTCTCTTCTCCATCACTTACGTCATCGCCATTGCTTTCTCCATTCTCTCTTGCTTGAGGTATGATTAGTTCATTGGTCTATTATGCTCATGAGTTTATATGGTAGGGTCTTCCTCCTCAATATTTCTTTGTATTAAACGTTTATAAGAATCAAAAGTAATGGATTATCAACTTTACACTTTACCTGCAAATCCTGCTCTAATATTTAAACAAATTATTTGATTAGTTTAGGCAGAGTCCAATTAAAAATAGCATAGCTGAATTTGTCAAACATATCCACATACTTGATCTTTGGTCATTTTACAATATAAAAATCATTATTATGCAGTCAGATATGTACAAATATTAATTCACCTTTGCATCTTCTGGTCCAAGTTTTTCATTGTTTATTTGTCACATAAAAAGCTCTGTAAAAGGGAACAGAAATGATTCATTAAAATACATACAGCATTCATGATTTGTTCATAATTATTTAAACATATTTTAAAGACAACATCTATAAGAATCACATGCAACAGAAAGACATTTAAGTAATAGATAGATAAACAGTTGTATTTTCCTGCGAGAAATCCTTTAAAAATATATTGTTGTTGTTGTTTTTTTTCCAGGTTCGACTGTGTCAGAAACAAAGTATGGGTTGCAACATTTGGGGTTTTCTCTGCTGGACTGGCTGTTTTGTCTGCTTTCGGCATGATGTTACACATTGGAGTCCCTTTTGTCATGACAGTTGCTAATTCTCCATTCCTAATATTAGGTAATACTTTACACATCACTATAAAGCAGTGCTAAAAAAGGAAATTTAAAGGGATAGTTCACTCAAAAATAAAAAATTTGAGATATAGGCCCAATCCCAATTCTATTTTTTACCCCTACCTCTTCGCTTTGGAGGTGTTTTTGGACAAAAAAGTTTTAATGCATATAATTGGAGATGGAAATGCATTTGAAATATAAATTCTTATGTAGTGAACATTACACCCACTTGACTTTATAATGCTTGCCTTGTTTACTGTTGGTTACTAGCTTACCAATACTACAGTCAGCCACTCTAGCAACTTGATGGAAATGCAGCTAATTTAGGAGTTTTTGGGAAGGATAATTCAGACAAGCTAAGCAAAATATCAAATGCGATACAATCATGCGATAGTCAAATCGCAGATAATCATTCTGCGATAATGACAGCTGTTTGTGTAGCTTCTCAGTGAACTACAACCCTTCGTAGTAAAAGCTGCTACATCTGAAAGCACTTGGAAATACAACATATGAGCAATTCCAGCGTTATGGATGTGACATTTGCAGTACAAATTCAAAACATGAATTCACAGAGAAAGTATATGTTAGCATTACAGTGGTCCCTCGTTAATTATAGGAGTTACGTTCTACAAATAGCCCGCAATAAGTGAATTAGTGAAGTAGTCTGCTTTAATTTTTACAATTATTATAGATGTTTTAAGGCTGTAAAATCCCTCACTACACTCTTTATACTCTTTTCTCAGACATGCATTACCATTTTCACACTTTTTTCTCTTGTTTTAACACTTGTGTAACTTCCACCTTCCTTTAGCAAGTCCAGAAGTCCAACTTTTTGTGTGATGGTTAGGATCTTCCTCTGTCTTTTGGGTGCTACCGCAAGTGCCCTTGATGGTGCAGAATGTTTCATTGACATTATGGAGTTTGTTGGGGACAAAAAAAACTTACAGTACAGCATTTCAGACTCACACTGCTATAAATTGTCAAATTATAACATGTCAAATTGCACAAGAAATCCGCGAAACAGACTACGAAAGGTGAACCGCATTATAGCGAGGGACCACTGTAACGTTGAAACATCTGTTTATATTTCACATAACAACTAACCACAGTGTTATGGGATCGAGTCAGAAAAATATAAATCTGTTAACATTTTTTAGATCCTAAATGTGGAAAATAAACTTGTGTTATGGATGTGATGAAAACAATTACTCTGCGTTTACAGTATACAAAATGCTTAGTAGAAATTCTGTGAATTAAACCGCACAACCCAAAAGAATTAATGAGTATAATGATGATAATAAGTTGACATTTGCATGGAATTGCTCTTATACTGACATTTGTACTCACTTTATAACCCAGTCGAATGTTTGAAATAAATCATTAATACGATTTTACGTCAATTTATTATGCAGCCCTAAATGTATATTGTCAGATTAACCATGAACATTTTGATGTTTTTAAACAGGGATTGGAGTGGACGACATGTTCATCCTCATCTCCTGTTGGCAGCAGACGAATGTTCACGATCGAGTGGAGACTCGCCTATCTAATACATACAAAGAAGCGGCTATTTCAATCACCATAACCACTCTCACAGACGTACTCGCTTTCTACATCGGCCTCATGACACCTTTCCGCTCCGTCCGCTCTTTCTGCCTGTACACCAGCACATCTATCCTTTTCTGCTACATCTACAGTGTCACTTTTTTCGGAGCGTTCCTCGTACTTAACGGACGACGAGAGAACAGCAACAAGCACTGGCTGACCTGCAAGGAAGTACCCGAAGAGTGTGCTGTAGGACAGTCGAAATGGTATGAATTATGTTGCGTTGGAGGAGCGTACGACCGCCATACTGGCTCAGAGGAGGTGCAACCCATGAATCACTTCTTTAAAAAATACTACGGCCCATTTCTGACCAAATCCTGGACGAAGGTGTTTGTGATCCTCTTTTATTGCATCTATTTAATCGTCAGCATTTATGGCTGCTTTCAGATTCAGGAAGGAATCGATCTCCGCAATTTGGCGGCTGATGATTCCTACGTGGTCAAATATTACGATAACGAGAAGGCGTATTTTTCGGAATATGGGCCAAACATCATGGTCGTCATCCGACAGGAATTTCCATACTGGGATGAAAAGTACATGTCGGATCTAGAAACCTGCATCGAAGACTTCAAAAACTTATCCTTCATCGAAAAGGACATATTCACCTCCTGGATCAAATCCTACAAGTACTACGGATATCACACGAAGCTCAATCTGAGCGCTGAAGACGTCTTCAAAGAGAATTTGGGAACATTTCTACGATTTTACTCCGACTTCAAACAGGACGTTAATTTCACCAACAACTCCATCCACGCGTCTCGGTTTTTCATACAGACCGTAAACATCTCCACTGCTCTGGATGAAATGAACATGTTAAACAAACTACGAGATACTGCCCAAAAGTGCCCTGTTCCTTTACTAGTGTACCACCCTGCCTTCATCTACCATGACCAGTATGCGGTAATAGTCAGCAACACAATCCAAAACATTGCGGTTACCACAGCAGTGATGCTTCTTATCTCCCTTCTCCTAATCCCAAATCCTCTGTGCTCCCTTTGGGTCACTTTCTCAATTGCGTCTGTCATCGTCGGAGTCACTGGGTTCATGGCATTGTGGGATGTTAACTTAGACACCATTTCCATGATCATTCTTGTCGTCTGCATTGGGTTTTCCGTAGACTTTTCTGCTCATATTTCATATGCCTTTGTGTCCAACAAGAAGCCCAGTGCGAACGAAAAGGCGGTGGAGGCTTTGTTTAATTTAGGATACCCCATTTTGCAGGGTGCGGTGTCCACTATTCTTGGGGTGGTCGTCTTGTCTGCGTCCAAGAATTACATTTTTAGGACTTTCTTTAAAATTATGTTCTTGGTCATCTTTTTTGGGCTCTTCCACGGTTTGACTTTTATCCCTGTTTTTTTGACCTTCTTCGATATGTGTAACGGGACGCCGGCTGAAAACAAATCAGGCCCGGAAGAACAAGCCATGAAGAAGAGTTACACCAATAACATTCAAGCAAAGGATGCTAAGGATGGTGACGTGAAAGAGCGGGAAATTTATGACAATCACACTTTCCAGTCTGACAACCATCAAACATGTCCGTCTCAGCCCTGCTCTGATATATGGATGATAGCCGGAAATAATCATAATGTTCAGGATAATCATGTGTGCTTGGCTAGCACTGTCCCAATGTTCAGAGTGGACGGTCAGACCTACGAGGTTCACATGTATGAACCGTCTGATGATGTCATGTTCCAAGTCAACTGTCAATCAAAACAGCGTGCCGAAGGACAAAATTGTGTGTCGGGAAACAGCAACCACATACAGGATTCAGGTCTTCCTACTTCTAACTGTTCCGAGTCGACCATTTTGTAAAATCATTATACTTTTTTTCTTTCAAATACCGTATGGCTTGTTTGTATGTGCACCAGCTTTTACATGTTTAAATGAAATTACTGAAGTAAATTTAATTCAGGAAGATGAAAACATGGCTTTTTTTTCACCTTTTTTTTCATGAGCAGATGCAGACTGAACTGTGATGGCTGAACTGTGAACTGATTTAAGACTACATATGAAAGTGGCACAGATCTGACCTGAAAAGATCAGATTCCATGCGGTTTGGGCTGATCACACTATCATTACCTGAGTCACATGTGGGCAAAAAAAATCTGATTCGGGCCACATTTGGCTGCAGTGTAAACGTAGCTCATGACTCCTTTGAACAACTCGATTTTTTGGATCAGCTGTGATTGATAGGGTTGGAGAAAAACTGTGCAGAGTTTGAGACCTATGCTGTGAATGGTTTTAATAGTGTTATCATATAAATCAGTGGTTCTCAATATCGATCTTGGAGATCCGGTGCAGATTTTAGCTCCAACCCCAATCAGACACACCTGGGCTAGCTAATTGAGCTCTTACTAGGCTTTCTAGAAACATCCTTGCAGGTGTGTAGAGGCAAGTTGGAGCTAAAATCTGCAGGACATTGGATCTCCAGGAGCGAGTTTGAGAACACCTGATATAAATGTTTACAATAGATTTAACAAAACATGTAAACCTAAATTATTAAGTAACTTGTAATGTCTCATTTCTGAAACACAAGCACAAGTTGGTGTGAATCATTTGTAAAACTGTTTGCGTCAATTTTCAAATTTAATTAATTGCAAAAATTGATGCGAGTAAAAATAATTCTTGTGTTTCTCTGAAAATATTTAAATGTCTTTTTTGCCGCATATGTGAATATTTCTATTTAGTTGTGTATTTATACAAGTACATTTATGTAGTTTTTCTTAATTTCATGAAAGAATAAACTAACTCACTAACACATAATGGGAGGTTTGCAAAGATTTCTTTTAGATTATTTATAAGAGGATTTCAATATTTTCTATTGTTTGATATGTGAAAGTTCGTAAGACAAAACTCAATACAGATTAGGGCTGGGCGATTTTCCTAAAATCAAAATCTCGATTAATTAAGCATTTTAACTCGATTATGATTATTGACCGATTACTTTATGTAATTTAAAAAATTTTTGCCCTCGAAATTCACTGACAAGTTATGTACAGTAATTATGCTCACATATTACAAGTGAGAGGTTTTTGAGGGTGAACAATGTTGAACAACTGAAAGTAAACAACCATTGCCTAAAACAAAGTCACTTTTTTTCTTATGAAAAGTGAAAATAACTAACAACATGCAGAAGCCTGCGCCAGACCATACGTGTGTACTCGACGCAGAAGTATAAATTAGCCTTAACCGAGCAAGGCCAGGGACAATAATTTTTAAAATTGACCTGGAAAAATTAGACCGATTATAGGTGCTGAATGTCGATTTCGATTCATTTTTGATTAATTACCCAGCCCTAATACAGATGTAACTGTAATTTTGTATTGGTTGATTTAAAGGAGTTAAAATGATTGATGTCTTTTATATTTTCACCATTTGCCTGTGTAGGTTACACACTGTTGTGCTTTTATTGAGAAAAGAGGATTGCCTAAGTGTGGATTAACAGAACGGTGATTACTTCAATCCACTTGTTTTGTTCAGATTTCTTTTTCATATTTATGAATTATATAAGTATTATCATTTCTGAAGAATGTCATTTTCTATTATAACTACGATGTGTAGTTCACCTCATGTTTATAGTGCTCCACAGGTCTGTTTAAGTGCATAGATTGCATGCCTTCATTAAAAACCTTAGGGGATTTATGCATTTGGCAGTAATATTATCAGACATACCTGACCTTTGATCTCTGATTCTTTTGGTAATGCTGTACTGGGGAGGTATAAAGTAATCAAAAATGATTAAGACTTTATTGATATGCAACATTAACCTAATTTTGAGGTTATGAATTTACATAAGATATTTAACTGAACAAAATTTACAAAACAGCAATAATAAAAAAGGTTGCATTACATTTACATACATATATGAAAACACCCTTATACGGGCTATATACAAGGTAGTACAAAGTGGGTCTAAATAAAAGATAGTAAAAGGACTTGATATTTCCTACTTCAATAGTCATAGGCATCTGTAATGATAATTTGTATTAGAAATATGGACTTTACAATCTATTTGTAATGCCTAGTTAACTTTTACCCACCCTATAAACTTCCCTCAAAAACCTGACAATAACTATAGTGCCTGTATGGATTACAGATGCACAGAAATCTCACAGTCCCCATCGGTGCTCTGTTTCATCAATTCAGTCAATGACAACAATGTACAATTTGGATCAAGCAAAGCAACAAGAGGAATATTTACACCCATCTCTTGAAAGAAGCGATTCTGCAGCGTCATGGCCAACATGGAGTCAACCCCTAGTTCAGCAAGGGTAGTTTCAACACTTAGATCATCAGTATCAACACTGCAAATTTCAGTCACAATCGCTCGAACACAATCATCCACTGATGACTGAACACTTATCCCAGAGTCCTCAGCATCTTTGTTTTTCAGTCCTTCCTCCACTAAAGCAGACAGACGAAACTTCAGTGACATGTTCTGGGAGAGGACATGGTTGTTCAGGTTTCTGAAATTAAATCTGCACACCACTTGCTGGGGATTGTCAAGCAAAAGGCAGTGCTCTAGTGCTTCATGGATCTCTGCCACATCCATGATCATCAGCCCTTTTGTTTCCAGGAACTTTTGAAAATTGTCTTTGTTCATTAGCAGGCCAAGTTTAAGGGGGCCCCAATTGATAGATTGTCCGGGAAGTCCAATGTTGCGTCGGTAGTGGCAAAAAGTGTCAAGAAATGAGTTAGCTGCTGCGTAGTTAGCTTGTGCAGCATTTCCAATGAAAGAGGAGATAGAGGAATAGCACACAAAGTAATCGAGTGTCTTGCTCTGCAGCGTGGCAAGGTGGAGATTAAGAGCACCACAGACTTTAGGTTGCAGGACTTTCAGGAAAAGAGATCTATCAAGGGTTTCCAGTAATCCATCATGGAGAACAGCAGCACTGTGGAAAACCCCTCTGATTGGATGGGAGGGAAAATGATTGGCAATCATGGTAATGGCTTCCATCACTTGCTCTTGTGCAGAGACATCAAACTGAAGAGTGAGAATTCTCGCTCCATATCTCATTTTGAGACTGTTTATGTCATCTTGTACCTTCTCAGAGGGTGCACTCCTTGAAAGAGTGGCAATGCATCCTCCACCTCTCTGGGCAATAAACTTAACAGTTTCAAATCCCAAACCAGATAGACCCCCTGAAACTATGTACACACCTTCCTTTGAGAATAGCTGCATTGCTCTTGGAAGCAAAGGGATGGTAGATATCTTGGTCCTGGGGTCATCTGTTGCCAGAGTGATTACATCCACAGTTCTTGCATTGAAATAAGATCCAGAATGCTCAACATATTGAGCAGGCATACTTTCAGAGGGTGCCATCTGAAAAATTTTGCTTTGTATTGTTGGCCACACTTTGCGCAAGTGCATTCCCTTTAGCCACTTCTGGAGAAACGCTCCATGTGCCTTGAGACGCGACTTCTGGAAGATTTTGGACATCTCAAGAGTCTGGAAGCAAGTCCTCTCAGAGTCCTGCTGAATAACATCTAGTGCAGAATAGCTTGGGTTACGGATGCCACACAGTGCAATTGTGTGATTTGCATTGGCAACACTGACAATCTCTGTCAAAAGTGAGCAATCAAATGGGGGAATAATTACTAAAAGATGGCACTGCTTTGCACTTTGGACTAATCCATTTATCTCAGTTTCTGTAAAAACACTCCAGCCTGATTTACTTGCTATGATTGTCAATAACTTGACAAGAGCTGAATCACGAACAGCCGAGAAGATGCTCATATTTTGCTGTTGTTTGGTCTTGTTTGGTAACAAGCAAATCAGTATCTCCCTGATCAGGACAAGGTATGAAGCACATGGCACATCCTTCAGGAATGGGAACCTTTTTATGTTGAAGCACACATCCTCAGGGAGGACAACTTTGGAAGTTGCTTTTACAGGATAACAACAGATCACATGGTCTCCCACTTTGAGTTTGTTGACATCCTTTCCCACAGCCATAACAATCCCGGAGAAATCAAGTGCCAGGAGATGGTGGTTCTGGGTTGTGTGCTTGTTCCAGTACATTGTCTGAGCAAAGTTTAGCTCTGAAGTACTAACTGGAAAATAATCTGATGTGTGCACACATACTTTACTCAGCTGAATCTCAATGCTTTTCCTATCAATGGTGTTAACTGAACTCACTGAAGGCAAAGCTAATACGCTGGTCATCCTGTAGGGATTGGTTGTCTGCAAAGTAAAGTTGTGGTACTGTAGGCATTTTGATTTAGAATTAATTGTTTCAATTGTGGTGATAGGAGTAGATGTAATCACAGCAGAGTAAGCCTTTCCTTTGCTGATGTAGACTTCTGGGTATTGTAGGGTCTTGTATGAGTTTAGCACATGACCCAATGTTTCTATATCCTCTCTTGACACTGTGGACAGGTCAATAAGCTGAAATGAGATGCCTGACAACTCTGCAGCACATGCCCTTGTCATGCCAGATAACACAAAAGCAGGATTTATACGGTCAACTATTCCTTCTGCTGACCTGTAAGTAATGACATGGATCGAACATGCACGGCCACAGTTTCTTAAAGCCAAAAGAACCTGATGGTAAAGTTCACAGCTGTCGACCAGGGAGTCCAAAATAGCTTCAGTTTTTAGGTGACTGATACTCTGAATGCCCCAGATAAACAGGATCCCATCAAGTTCCATGTCTGCTGCACTGCAGGTAGACTTTAATTCTGGTACAAGCAAGGCTGAGTTCTTTGTCAATTCGGGTTTAGGAACAAATACAGATTTTGGGTGCAAATATGGCTTCAAACCTTTAGCAATACCAAAAGTGTCCTCAAAGACTAAAGCCTTGATTCTCCTGGAGAAACTGCTCTCAGTGTGAATGTCAACCTTCTGATTGTTGAAGAAACATAAATCTCTGATATGTCCATGTGCTTCAAGAAAATTAATTCTGACATCCCTTAGCTCAATCAACACACGTCCATCTTTGTCAGTGAAGCCGCCACAAACCTCAAAGTTGTCTGACATTTGTTTGGTCAATCTCATATACATGAACATCTCTTTATGGGGAGGTGCAGATATAACCATACTACCAACTGAAGAGGGAAATCCAGGCCTGATGGTGCTAGATACTAATCCTAAAACTGAAGACATTTGCAAGAAGTAATCTAGGACTACTGGGTGCAAGCAATACTCATACAGATGGTTGAGTACTCCCTCTGGGATCACAACTCTGGTCACTGCTTCTTTGAATTCTTGTCCATAATGAATGTCTCCAAGTTGCTTGAAGTTAGGCCCATACTCAAATCCAACATCATTAAGAGTGCCGTACACATTCTTTGATTCAATTACTGATTGGCATCTCTTCAAAACAGCACTGAGGTTAATAGTTTGCTGTTCTAAAATGGCTGGTCCCCCTTCATGGCAAACGGTCCCTGATGCATGCACCACACTAGAAGACACAATCTGAAATGAGGATGTGTCCTTGGATGTCTCAACCTTAATTTTGAGAGGTAGGTAGTTCTTATTTAGAACAAACAAACTTTGGAAGTTGATTGAGAGCTGAAATGAGTTAAGAGGTCTCTTTGGAGCAACAGTTTCTATAACAGATTCAAATGCAAGTTCAACAAACAGTGCTCCAGGGGCAATGGAAATGCCACTGTTCTTGTGTTCCCAAAGATAAGAGTTTGTACTTGCAGATAGGTTGCACTTGATCACATTGTCATCACGTTTACTTTGAATTATTAGTGGATATAGACTGCAAGAGACTGTGTCATGTCCCCGTCTTACATCCTCAAAGTGCACCTCATTTTTTTGACATTGAAACTGATACCTTGGGAAAGCAGTAAGCTCTGTTTCAAACCCTTTGTAGAACTTATCCCATTTTACATTGACCCCCAGCTCAAACAGTTTTGATACAGTGATGAACATTGTCAGCTGGTCTTTACCTGGTTGAACTGAAGGGAGCACTGTTTTGTCATTTCCCAAGATCTCCTTGATGTTCCTCTGCAGAGCTTGCCTTGGACCAATTTCCACAAAGACTGTGTTTCTTGCATGGTTAGAAACAGACCTGATTGCTTGTTCAAATGCAACAGGTTCTCGGATGTTTCTTACCCAGTATTCACCATTTACAAAGTCCCCTTGATGACACTTCTCACCTGTCACAGTGGAAAACAATTCACACTCCATTTCATTCCCAGATAACTGTCCAATATTGTCTTTGATTTGGCCCACAATAGGATCCATCATATGACTATGGTAAGCAGCAGGAACATCCAAGACATGAAGAAACACATTTCTGCTCTCAAACAACGACTGTAGCTTTTGGTGCACATTCTCAACAGCTTGCTTATCACCTGACAGTACGCAAGACATAGGACTGTTCAAGGCAGCTAGACAGATCTTTCCTGTGTATGCAGGGAGAATTTCTAAAACATCCAGGACAGGAATGTTGCCAACAACAAGCATCCTCCCACCAGTCACTTTGGTCTGTAGAGAACTACGATGGTATACAACCTTTACTGCATCCTCAAGAGACAGCAGACCAGAGCAATGAGCTGCAGCGATCTCTCCCACTGAATGTCCAAGAACTATATCTGGTCTGATGCCCCAGTGCCTAAGAAGGTGTCCAATTGCAACCTGTATTGCAAAAAGAAGTGGCTGTACAACATCTGGTTTAGAGAAATCTTGATCTTCATAGCTGCTTGTGTTCTTCTGCAAAATACTGCATCTGAACCTTTGGAAGTAGCTTTCCACCTCTTTGAACTTGCTCCTAAAAACAGGTTCTTCGTTCAGCAGCTGTTTACACATTCCCCTATAGGTAACACCATTGCCACAAAATACAAAAACCAATTTCTGGTCCTTCTTTGTTGGGGCTAATTTCTTGTTCATGCTAGCTTTGAGAAGTGAGATTAACTCTGACAGAGATGATGCAGCAAAGACTTTTCTAAATTTGTGTCTAATGTGGCTTCTTCGGCAGGCGAATGTATAAGCAAGAGCTTGTAGATCAACGGTCTCATCTGCTGAAATCCTCTGATATGTGTCAGCAATGCACAATTGAAGAGACTGATCCGTGGCTGCAGACATTGGGAGTAGTTTTAGAGGTTCAAGAGTGTGCCTATCAGAGACTGTTGCTTGCACATACTCTGTGATGATGGCATGGGCATTGGTGCCACCAAACCCAAAGCTGTTTAATCCAGCCATCTTTATCCTGGACCCAGAGTAAAGCCATTTCTCAGCTCTGGTGGGGATTTTAAGATTGAGAGCTTTGGCATCTATGCTGGAATTTTCTGCCGAGTAGAACAAAGAGGGAACAATGGTTTCATGTTTCATCATTAACAGAATCTTTATGAGTCCTGCCACCCCTGCTGCAGATTCTGTATGTCCGATGTTACTCTTAACAGAGCCAACAAACAGAGGCCCTAAGCTTGACGGTCTTGTTTTGGCAATGACTCTTGAGATACTTCCAGCCTCAACTGGATCTCCTGCTGGTGTTCCAGTCCCATGAGCTTCCACATACTGGACATTTGCTAGAAAATCCTCAGATGAGTAGATCATGCGCAGTAGAGCCTCCTGCTGGGTCATGGAGGGCTTGGTGATTGGTGTGACTGTGTGGCCATCTTGGTTTACTGCAGTCTTGTTCACAATGCCCCATATATGATCAGAGTTCTCAATAGCCTGCAAAGTGAATTTTGCCAGCTTACTTCCACAAACAAACATATTTTTTAATATAAATATATATGTGTTCATTAACCAAATCTGAATTTAAGGTTAAAATTACTCATTTTTTATAAGGTATTTACCTTTTTCAAAGACTTCAGTAAGACTATGCCACATCCCTCCCCTCTGCCATAGCCATCTGCTGTACGGCAGAATGGTTTACTTGTGCCCTCGGGTGAGATCATCTTTGCCTTGCTAAGGGCCACAAAGACTCGAGGCTCAAGGATGCAGCTGACCCCTCCACACAGAGCCATTTCACAGTCCCCTAAGGATGATGTCAATAAAAGATGATTTATAGTGTGAATATAAAGCAGTGTACAGACTCAAAAAAATTAAAAAGGTATCATTACCTTGCCTGATGGCCTGACATGCAGAGTGAAGAGCCACTAGGGATGAAGAACATGCACTGTCAATGGCAAATGAGGGTCCAGTCAGGTTGAATATGTAGGAAATTCTGTTGGCAGCTATACTCATAGCTGTTCCTGTACCATTATAGTGGGTTATTGTGCTGGGACTGTTGTTTAAAAGTGTCTCGTAGTCCCTATTCATAAGACCTGCAATGAACATAATGCAAATCAGTATCCAATCAGTACCAAAAAGTGTAACGAAGTGAATTTTTAGTACTGTATGCATTACCTATGTAAACCCCTGTTCTGGTTCCGCTCACTTTTTCCAAGGGTATCCCAGCATCCTCTAAAGCACGGTATGCACACTGCAGTAACAGTTTCTGCTGAGGATCCATGTAATCAGCTTCAGCCTCGCTGATGCCAAAGAACTTGTGATCAAACTCATTGAATCTGTAAAAAATGTAATCCTTTTATAATAAGTATAGTACTGCAATGTATCGTCGTGAAGTGATTCTTCTTACCCTTCAATAAGAGCAGATGTGGTGGTTCTTGTTTTTCCTGGTTTGCTCTCATCTGGATGAAACCATTCTGATGTTTCAAACCTTTCATCTGGAATCTGAACCACACAGTTCCTACCTTCCACAAGAACTTTCCAGAAGTTTTCTACACCTTCACCTGTGAAGGAAATAGGTATGTCATGCAAATGCACACTTAATTGTCTAAAAATGCAAACAAAGAGTAGATAAAACATCATCTTAAACATCATACCTCCTGGAAAGTTGCATCCAATTCCAATGATGGCAATATCCTCATCCATTTTCCTTTAATATTTTATTTTGCAGCCATATAATAGCTCATCTCAGCTCATCTCTGCTGGTCTGCTCATGGTTGTGACAGGTATGCATCAGTTCCACACAAGATCTAAGCTTTTTATAAAGCCTTTCACAGTTGAAAACCAATAGGAAAACTATTTTCTTTTAACAAAGGGTCTTTAAATGCTCTTGTAACCAGTAATTGTTGTGGTTTGAAATATTAGCCTGTAATTACAGAGTTAGAAAACATTGATTTTAGTTTCCTTCACTGAACACAACAAAGCTATTGTCTTAAATCCATTGAGCTGATTTTCTAATTGACTAAATTGAATCCCAGGAAGAAAAATATATAGTGGATGATGAAAAAAGAAACAGGACCTGAATGTGTGTAGACCACCAATTTGAAATAAGATAGTCATTGGTTATCTCAGAACACCAAACCCGATACCTGTAATTATCAGACTAAACAGTTTACTACAAAGACTCTATGAAAGCAAAGACATTCAAGCAAAATCATTGCAGCATTCAACTAAAACATGCCCAAGACAACTTTACATATCTTCTTAAAGGAAACAACAAAAAAAGTCTTTACTTCATTTATTTGTAGTCAATCCATGTTAATTTCAAAAGAAAGCACACTCACATTTCTTCCAGACACACATATATACAGTCCAGTCACGCCGTTTAAACGCATGCATGCAGACAAACCCATAAGTAACAGAGGCTTTTAGCAACATGGAAAAGTATATTCAAATAAATAAGTTAATGAATAAAATCAGGGGCCAGAAAAAAGTGGAAAGGTCCAGAGGAAATGATACAGTACTTTGATCACATTTGAGATCTGTAGAAGTAAAAACAATACTGACATTCTGAGGTCACATTCAAAATTTGATGAGAAATTTGTGATTTAATGTTGCACAGGAATAAAAAATCTCTACTGTGATTATTGAAAGGCATCCGGATTTAAACTTATAGACATTTGATTTTATGCAAAACACATCATTTATGAGAGAAAGCTATTGCTTTGTTTTCAGTTATTATGATCACTAGGTGACAATAAGACAAGTAATTCTCTTGTTTTATACTTAGCTTCTAAAAACAAAGCACAGAATGTACAGTCTGACTGATTAGTTACTATTCCCATTGGTTCATTGTGCAAGCTTATATACTTTTGGCACTTTTTTGTTCTAATAGACGTATAAACATAGTCGTCTTGGCTAAAACAAGGCTAAATTCGGGCTGTCAGGGAAAATCAAATTGATATCTAAGAATAGGCCAAAACTAGACTAGTCGTCAAATAAACAGAAATGAATGACTACACAAAGTCTGTCTAATCTGTCTGTTTGACTAATCTGGGCTATTCTTAGATGTCTATTAGATTTTTACTGACAGCCCAAGTTTAGCCTTGCTTCAGCCAAGCTGTCTACATTTAGATGTCTATTAGACGTCTCTTAAACACAAAATTTTTTGCTGGGAGTAGTCAACATTCGAAATGGATCAAAGTTGTCATAAAACAACTCAATTATATCAATTCTTTTCTGACGACAATTTCGAAAAACTTTTTTTATTCACTTCAAATGTTGACTACTGTGGATTAATAAATAATAATAAAGAATTTTTTACTAACTCAGTCCTGGAGGTCCAGTGTCCTGCAGATTTTAGCTCCAACTTGCATCAATACAGATCTTTCTAGAATGCCTAGTAAAAGCTTGATTGGCTAGCCCAGGAGTGTCTGATTGGAGTTGAAACTAACCTTTGCAGGACACTGGCCCTCTAGGACCGAGACTGGACAACCCTGGCTTAGAAAATGTTCGAAAGACGCCATGTTGCTAGAAAAAAAGGGTAAAATATACTAAGAAAAGTCTTTGATGAACTTGCTTGTTGCAGATGTTTATATTTACAGACAAAGTCAGATTGTGCCTTGAAAAGTCTTTGTTAATCCAAGACCGCATCATCTGGGATCCAGCGACTTTCCTTCCAGGATCATCTGAATTTCCTTGGCATTCAGCGTCTCGTAAGTCAGCAGGGCATCAGCCAGTAGCTTGTGCTCTTTACTGTAGGTCTTCAGGATCTTCTTTGCCCTTTCATATGAACTCTAATAAGACATAATTCAGGGTTCATACACATTTTTACTATGAAAATTCTAGGAACTTTCAGGTAAATATTCATGACTTAATGGTTCATGTAATGTCTACATACACATGGTAAATAAGAAAAAAAATATTACAGCATACCAAAACTTGTGACAACCTATGTAGTTTATATTTATTTTTATATCTGTAAAATAGTTTTTAAAAAGTTTCTTGCTGTCTGTGTGAAAATTTGATAAATGTTGGATTGTGTTTTCACACTGAAGGTCTTTGCACACTGAAGTTCAAAATTTTCATATTCATATGCGAAAAATTTGTCATATACACAAACCTTGTACACGGAGTCCGAAGGGTATTACAGTCAATCAATCCATTCCGAAAAAACACAAAACATTTCGTAGTCAATTGAAGCAGTGATGCATTGTTCTCCTCTCTTCTCCAAAGCAGAAAAAGGTAGAGGAATAGGCTATATATTGTGTTCATCCAATACTAGCCTACATAGAGAGGAAGGGGAGTTCTCCTCCTTATCAAATAGCTGCGCTGGATTATACCCAAATGCAAAGTTTGTTTCAGGAAATTAGAGGAATTCTGAGACATTGCTTGTGATACTTATGTACGTAAACAAATCCTGAACAGAGATTCTGTCTTATATTCTGAACTGTGTTTTTCATAAAGTTATCTGTGGCTCAAGTGACGGCATTTTGTGTTTTGCCTTCAGTCTGTATGGTGGCTCTAAACTGTCAAAACACCTCTAAAAGCACTTTTTCGGAACATGGAAAGGAAAAAAATTTAACCCGGTTTATGATGGACGAAAGTTTCGGAGGCAGTATGTCAATACGGTTGACCCAACGTGAGGTCAAATTTTCTTTTTAATGTGCAAAAACTACCGAGGACAATTTCGGATTCAGTGTGCAATGACCTTTAAAGGAATAGCT
Organism: Danio aesculapii; assembly: GCF_903798145.1. NCBI lineage: Eukaryota > Metazoa > Chordata > Actinopteri > Cypriniformes > Danionidae > Danio > Danio aesculapii. The sequence goes on from NC_079458.1 coordinate 9,328,140, forward strand.
CAAATTAGCCTTTAGCACCCACAGCATCTTAACCCTGTAGTTACAAAAATGTTTCTGGACACAATACTGTTTTTTGAATTACAGTGGAAGCGAGTCAAAGAGAGACCAAGATGAAACAGAGCTGCTTTTTACCCCACGCAGAAAACGTCATGTGAAGAGACTGTAAGGCGCAATTGCATTTTAACAGACAGGACAGACAGGAAAGCATTGGGAGCAGAGAGAGGGGAAGGATCAGCATAGGACCTCGAGCCGGGAATTGAACTCAGGTTGCCGTGAGCACCTTGGTGCTATATGTCAGCGTACTTAACCACTAGGCTATTGATACCGTATTTAAAATGTACCAAATATTATCTTTTCCAAAGTATTTTGGGTTTATTTGTTTTTCCAGTCCTGGAAAATGACAAGATTCTATGACTTTTCCAGGTTTTCAAGGACCGTACAAACCCTGATAATTAATTAAAGCTCTTATGAAGTGCTTTGAAATGTTTGACATAATCTCAGCTGTAATATGAAGAGTGGGTGGGACATAATGTAGCCAATAGCATTTTGTTTTATCACCACATTGCCAGTGAGAGCGGTTGAGCTCAAGCGCATCAAATGGGAAGTGTCCTGAAGGGGGCGGGGCATGTCAGATACTAGAGAGCATTTGATTGGTCACGATTTGATAAGAAACTAAAGTATGAGGTGACTTGAATAAAACTGTTGATCCATTTAGGCAGAAGTGACAAACTACAAGCCTTGCATGTTTATGTCAATTTTATTTCTTCTAAGCAAATAGCTTATAAATATCCTAAAAATATCCTAAAAATTCAAGTTTACTTTAATTTCATGGGACCTTTAATTAAAGCTGAATATTCACAATCACCAATCAAATATCAGTGACAAACAAAACCTCAACACTTACCTGCAGAAGAACTCTGATTTCCTGTTCTACAGCTGCTCGTGTCTCTGGACTGTGATTGGTCAGGTCTTTGTAGGTCATGACCCCCAGCTGGCCAAAGCAAAGGAGAGGTGAGTGAACTGCAGTTACAGGCATAACAGTGTTTCAACAAAGGCTTCACACAGGTTTCTGATTACGACAGGATCCTGACGTTAGACATGGCTGGACGTGAGTGTAGTTTATAGCCTGCATGCTCAATTCTGCATTTTGAGTTGGAGTGCTGAGGAAGGGATTAGGATGAAACGCAGATTTTAATGCTGGAATGTGAGAGCCCACACAATCCTAATGGCTCTGAACACGTGGAAGGTCTCAAACGGCTTCTCTGAATAGCTACTGCTTCCTTTAAAAGAGAAATCTGATGGTTGTTGAAAATTGGCCTTCTAATTTTTTTTTTCTAAAGCAACATTTTAAATTATTCTAAAATTACTTCAAATTATGATTAAAAAACTGTTTAAACAATACAAATTCATAACTAATTTTCCTACAACTTTAAAATATAAAAAGTAAGCGTTTGTGTGTGTGTGTGTGTGTGTGTGTGTGTGTGTGTGTATTTGACGTCTTTGAAACACTATTATACGAAAAGAAAATACCAAACAGTGACTCTAAAATTAGTCAGTTCCCAGATATACATTTGTAGAATCTCCTTGAATTTGCATGAATCATGTGAATCTCAAAATGGAGAATATGAATAACTAGAATATTCCATAAAATATTTGTGATTAAAGCACTGTTTTCATCCAAACTTCAAAAGAAAAAAGGGAATTTGCTGTGGTAGGAGAAGCGGTAACACTTTACAATAAGGTTCATTAGTTAATGCATTACTAACATGAACAACACTTGGACAGCATTTATTAATCATAATTGAACATTTATTAATGCATTATTAACATCCAAGTCCATGCTTGTTAACATTAGTTAATGCACCGTTAGTTAACATAAACGAACAATGAGCAACCGTATTTTCATTAACTAACATGAACAAATACTGTAGTAAATGTATTGTTCATTGTTTGTTCATGTTAGTAAATGCATTAATTAACATTAACTAATGAACCTTTTTGTAAAGTATGACCGGAGAAGCCACTGTGGGCCTTTTTCTTATCTAATAATGTATTTGTGCCTCTGAAGACAAAAGCTTTTGTTTATTATGGACATTCTACTTTTTGTGCATCTTGCAGTTTCCATCAGTTTCCAAGTATTTTTTATGCTTGGTTCCAAAATGCACATTAAAATAGGTGGATGCAAACATACCTACCACGAGTTTGCATGTATGCATGGACTGTAGGTAAACAAATTATTTATGCGTTTACTAAAATGTTTTAGAATTTCAGACACTCACAAATACACCTAAACTTTAACACAAATATACTTCATTAAACATCCACACATAGACATCACCTATATACTACATAGCTGCAGATTAATTATGTTTATATATAACAACTTTAACTGATAAAGTTATTAGTAATTAGTTAAAGGTCTAAGTAACTAATAAAGTTATAGTAACTAACAACCTTAACTTTTCTGATTTTGATTGCAATACAATAATGTGCACCCTTTGTAAAGCTGCTTTGAAATGCTATACAAATAAACTTGAATATATTATTTTAATTTTTTTAATTTATAGCCAATTTCACAGACCCTGGCCAATATTATGCAACTATTACTGACTACACAAAACAGAAAACAATTTTAAGGGCATTTTTAGGGTTGTAGATTGGTTACTTAGTTATTTGTCTTTGCCATCTTTCAAGATATATTGACAAATGTGACTTATTATGGCTTTATCTGTAGTTGTTGTGCTAACTTGAATGCACTGGTGTCCTTTATAGAACACATTCCTGTTATGACTTAACATACAACCATACTGTGTCCATGTATGCCTTAACACAAAAGAAAACACTCGACATAAATCAAGTGTGAAAAAAGTCTCAAACCGAGTTTTCACCTTGTCGCTCATTCCAAACCGTGTCACCATCATCTGTGCGATTTTAGTGGCTCCATCAAAGTCACTGGATGCTCCTGTAGATTAAATAGATACAACATCATGACGCTGACGTTAGCAAAAAAAATCAAAGTAGCAAGAATCAGTAGGAGACACCTCTCACCGGTGGTAATGTGATCATTTCCAAACACCAGTTCTTCAGCCACTCTGCCGCCCATACTGACATCCATCTGTGCCAGCAGCTGAGCCCGCGTCTCACTCCAGCGGTCATTCTCTGGCAGCAAAGACACCTGATGGACACCAGAGGAACAGAAAAACACAACAGGTTCATTATCTATAACCCAGGAGAGCAAAATATATCATTTTAAATGTGCCCATTCTATAAAATTGCAAAGTTTTTTTGCCTTTGAAAAAAGAAAAACTGAAAAATAAAAGTTGGCTCAAAAGTTGTTTTTTTACATGTAAAATAGAATTTAAAATCTATCAAAACACAAAAATGTAATAAACATGCATACATTTATTTATATATTTATATATATATACACATATATATATATATATATATATATATATATATATATATATATATATATATATATATATATACATATATATATATATATATATATATATATATATATACATATACATATATACATATATATATATATATATATATATATATATATATATATATATATATATATATACATATATACATATATATATATATATATATATATATATATATATATATATATATACATATATATATATATATATATATATATATATATATATATATATATATATATATATATATATATATATATATATATATATATATATATATATATATATATATATATATATATATTGCATCTGGAAAGTATTCATAGCGCTTCACTTTTCAGACTCTAGGAAAAGTCCTGGTGGTTCCATACATCTTTCACTTATGGATGATGGAGGCCACTGTGTTCATTGAAAATTTTAGAGCAGCAGAAATTTTTCCCCAGCCTTGTGCCTCATGACAATCCTGTCTCGGAGGTCTATAGACAATCCCTTTGTCTTCATGCTTGGTTTGTGCTTTGACATGCACTATTAACTCTGGGACCTTATATAGACAGGTGTATGCCTTTTCAAATCATGTCCAATCAACTGAATTTACCTCAAGAATGATCAGTGGAAACAGAATGTACCAGAATGTAGAGCTTTTTAGAGCAATTTAGAGCTTCACAGAAAAGGCTGTGAATACTTCTGTACATGTGATTTTTCAGGGTTTTTATTTTTAATATATTTGCAACAATTTAAAAAATATATTTTTTCACATAGTCATTATGGGGTATTGTGTGTAGAATGTTGAGAAAATAAATAAATTTAATCCACTTTGGAATATAAAACTGTGGAAAAAGTGAAGCGCTATGAATACTTTCTGGATGCACTGTATGTATATGTGTGTGTGTGTGTGTGTGTGTGTGTGTGTGTGTGTGTGTGTGTGTGTGTGTGTGTGTGTGTGTGTGTGTGTATATATATATATATATATATATATATATATATATATATATATATATATATATATATATATATATATATATATATATATATATATTGCGAGATTTTATTTTTCTGTGATAAACATTGTGAGATAGTTTGAATAGCATTATCTGATGGTTTTCTGGGGAGTCTAACAGTATTCAGGTACAGAAACTGAATAATTACAATGCAAAACATACTTTTCTTACTTTGATTTGTCTCGTTTCTTTGTCTCTCATTTCTAAAAATATTGTCGTTTTTTTCAACTTCAGGAGAAATAAGTCAAAACTAAGAACCTGTCCTTAAAACAAGTACAATTATATACCAGTGGGCTAAGAAAAATAATATTTTTTTAGCTTAGAAATGTAGATATTTGAACTAGAAATGACAAAAATTCTAAGTGAGAAAACTTTTTTGCATAAATTGTACAACTTCCATACATATATATATACAATATTTAAATACAATTCTGTAGCTCCTGGTCTACTGTAATTTAGATGCAACATTGCATATCTTGCGATGTGACTATTGTGGATGTGTACATTGCGGTATTGATGCTGAAAACATATATTGTTCAGCCCTTACTTTTTAACTTTTTTATTAATTAGACACCATAAGAGAGTGATTTCAGCTATGTTCAATTTTTTTTTTTATTCTCACGGAAGAAATACGCTAAAAAAATCCAGCAACATATTTTTTTTTTTACTTTAACTGAAATTATATACTTCAACTGAAAGGTTTATGAATAGGAATCCATTAAAATCAAAAGCCTGCCCAATTTTGACAATTTTTGTTCAGATATCAGATATTATAGATACAGATAAATGGAGAGTATTTAATTTCTATACCATTTTGTTTACATAAAAGGACAAAAACTATAAATAATAACTAAATATGGACAATAAATAACTATATTGGACAAAACACATAAATCTGCATTCTAATAATTTTCAACTTTGTGCAGTGATATAACAAATACAATTAATAAAAGCGTTTAACATTAAAAAGTACAATGTAAATCATGTACCCTTCCTATTAAATTAAAATATAAAAATTTATTTTTCAAGAAAGAAATGTGCATGCACGACTTAGGATCCACTGACAGATATCAGGATCATTTTTAAATTAATTAAAAATGGAACAACATGGCCACCTTTAAATCTACAAATTTTGAATCACAGCTATTAAAATTAAAAAATAAACAGTGGATTAGGTTTTACTGAAATTGTGCAACTACCCACATGTCCAAGTGAAGGTCCGCGTGGCATGATGGTAGCTTTGTTGATAGGCATTGCGTCTTTGGTGTAATAAGCTACTATAGCGTGTCCTGATTCATGATAAGCGGTGATCGTCTTATTTCTCTTGTCTATCTCTACACTCCTGCGCTCTGGGCCTGGACGGACAGACAGAAAAGAGCGAGTCAGGAAAGAATCTCTTGAAGCATTAATTAATCCCAATCACATGCTGTATGTCTGCTCTCACCCATCAGGATCTTATCCTTGGCAAACTCCAGCTCCTTCATGGTCACCAGGTCTTTCCCATCGGCGGCTGCTTTCAGTGCTGCTTGATTCACCAAGTTCTCCAGTTCGGCTCCAGAAAAGCCCACCGTTCCCCTCGCAATGATCTCTGCATCAATAGCTGCAAAACAGATTCGTTGAGTGGACTGTCCTACTCAACATCTTTAAAAATGTATGTGGGATTTATTCAAAATTATTACCAGAATCCACTTTAATTTTTTCCAAATACCACTCCAGGATTTCTGTGCGTCCCTTCACATCTGGGATTGGGACGGTGACCTGCATGTCAAAGCGACCTGGTCTCACCAGAGCACTGAAATATCGCAAAAAGATTTTTTAGTGACTAAAGTATTAACTAAAAAAGTACTAATACTCTGTCTGAGAAATCATGAAAGTTAAAGAGATTTAAAGTTAAATCTCGCCATCATTTACTCACCCTTGACTTTTTCAAGATAAGAACTTTTGAAGAACGTTGGAAACCAGTAACCATTAGCATCCATAGCAGAAGAAATAAACACTATGAAAGTCAATGGTGACCGGTTTCCAACATTTTTTGGAATTTTTTTTTTTTTGTGTTAAAACAAAACGAACAACACAATGCTTTGAAACAAGTCATAAGAGAGTAAATGATGACATAATTAAAATTTTTGTGTGAACTATCCCTTTAAAAGCAGAAATTACCTCCTTTAAGTATCATAAGTACTACAAGTATGAGAAATAGAGATTTACAAGATGGATATTTATAGGATTAAATGCATTAAAGGGGTGGTCTAGAGTGTATTTTTAAGGCTTGATTGTGTTTATGGGGTGCAAAGCAATGTGTGCTCATGCTTCACTTGTAAATAAATAGATAAATAAATCTCATTATTTTTTCATATATTTCACTTTAATTATATACAGCTACTTAGCTAACATGAAAATGACTATTATATTTACTAGTTCCTCCGAAAGCCCGCCCTCAAGAGGCTCTGATTGGTCAGCTGACATAATGTGCTGTGATTTGGAGATTGTGGCTCCACATCACCAGGAATCGTCACACCTCTACTAGGACATCAGTGTTTCCACTAGGATTTTTTCCAGCTGTGGCGGCAGACTCTGTTGGGCCTTTTACACTGATCTACCAACTACCTGCGGCATTATTTCATTGACAAAAGTCGTGAGCGCAGTATTACAAGTCGAGATTGCATTTATGTAATACGATAATGCGAATCTCTGTGCTTGAGCGCCGATTTCCTCTGTTTGTGCATAACTTCTTGCGCGCCCTCAAATTTACGCTGCTCAAGTGCAGATTTTCTTGTGCGCTCTCAAATAAACGCTGCTGAAGTGCGATTTAGTGCGCTTATGTATAGAGTATGTCTCCAACATTTATTAGATTTGCTAGGGGTATTTGTGAATGTCTCCAATAGACCTATAGAGTGGCATTAATGCGTTCCCAAGTAAAGTGAAATGGTTATAAACTCCAGCAAGATAAAATAATTATATGCAGAGCCATAGACTTTTTCTATAAATAAAGCATAATTATGGAAACTGTGTTCATCATAACTGAAAGCTACGTCGTGTTTGCTGGCCGCATGCATCATGTACCTGTCAGTCAGTCAGCATGTAACCTTAAAGGGTTAAACAAATAACACACAGCACTACTACGATTACAGAAAAGCTTTTTAAAAAAAATGACTGAATGTTTTGAATGAGAAGCTGTAATCTAGCCGTGGCAGGATGAATTTTGGTGTGGCGCCCCGCCATGGAAGAATGAATGTAGCGGAAACCATAGACATGCTTTGTCGTTGTGTAAATATTGTCAGTCAGTGTAACTGTGTAACTCAAGCCCTATCAGTTTGAGCGTGAATCAGACAGAAAATGTGCTGCGCTGGGTGTATGCGCATAACCTGAAGGGTTTATGACATCATTAACTCGGATGTATTTTATTGTGGTCCACAAAGTTAAAAGCCAGTGTCTCCCTTTGCATTAAGCTTTGAGCGTATTACATTCAGATATGTTGTTTATGTTCACACATCTACATTACACATCAACTAAAGGTTAAAATATTATATCGCAGTGGACCACACCTTTAAACCCAAAATTGGCTGCATGCAAAAACATGGAAATCAAGGTTAAATTTTAATTAAATCCATTTAACTGATTGCTAGGGTTGGCACGGTGGTGCAGAAGGTAGTGCTCTCGCCTCACAGCAAGAAGACTGGGTCAGTTGGCATTTCCCCCACAAGTCCAAAGACATGCGCTACAGGTGAATTGGGTAAGCTAAATAGTTCGTAGTTTATGTGTGTGAATGGAAGTGTATGTGTGTAAAACATATGCTTGATAAGTTGACGGTTCATTCCGCTGTGGCGTCCCCTGATTAATAAAGGGACTAAGCTGAAAAGAAAATGAATGAATGAATGAATGAATGAATGAATAACTGATTGCTTGTGAAACCTACTTGTCCAAAGCTTCAGCAAAGTTTGTAGCTCCAATTACAATGACCCCTTCATTGGGTTTAAACCTGAAATCGTCAAAGAAGCTTAAGTAAGTTTTCCCATTTCATTTATTTCAATACAAGAAAATGTCCTTTAAGTCATAAACTCACCCATCCATCTCAGCTAGCAGTTGGTTGATGGTCTGTCGGGAGTACGGGTGCATTGGAGACTCGATTCTCTTCCCTCCTACGCTGTCCAGCTCATCAATGAAGATTACACATGGTGCGCTAGCTTTGGCCTCCTCTGTGAGATAAAAAAAAAAAATTCACAACACGGTAATGATGCTTTTTAACAATCACCAGCATCTTAAATCAAACTTTACAATGTTTATTTGTCAAGCACATTGATATTCTTTAGGTCAAGGTTTAATCCATGCAAGTTAAAAGTCTTGTTTGGAGTGGGATCAGTTTGACAGCTTCAGTCATAATATTCTTAACCACACCTCTCTTACTGTTAGTTTGCTAAAAGAAAATGATGTGCAAAAAGAAAGCCCCCTACTCTATTCTGCTTCAGTTGGAAGTACATCAACATACATGTACATTTTTAACCTTTTCTATACTAATTTGTATCATATTGCCTTTGCATCAAATTACAGAATCCTAGTTAATTCTCGTGCTTTGTGTTTTTAATGTAGCACAGTAAACTATCCCTTCTGGCTGCCATTATCAGTTTAAAAAAAAAGTTTTTCTTCTTTTGACTGTTGTAAAAACTCTATCGTGGAGTTCATCATTTTTTATTTGAGCAAATTAAAACCTAAAACAAATGTATTTGTTGTACTAATTTATAAGTTCACCCAACTTCCACAGCTGAGAAACCCAGAAACAAGAAAAGAGTCTATAAGACATCTGAGAAGACTCACTGAAAAGGTTTCTGATGCGACTCGCTCCGACTCCAACAAACATTTCATCAAACTCAGACCCAGAAGCGTAGTAGAAGGGCACGTCTGCTTCACCGGCAACAGCTCTGGCCAACAGGGTTTTCCCTGTTCCTGGAGGCCCTACGAGCAGGATACCTGAAATACTCCTTCAGGTTAGATTTCAACAAAATGAAAAACAAACAAAAATAAGGCCATGTCTACACTAATCTGGATACATTTCAAAACTGCCTTTTTGTCTAAAAATTTTTCGTGTCCGCACTATCGTTTTCAATTCTTTCTGTCATCCACAATAAAATGGCTGAAAATGCTTTTGTTTATGTACTTCTTATGGGCACACACGTAAAGCACTTTTACCTGCGTCAAATCCGCCTGCCGTTTATTTACTTTTATCTGTTTGAATCATTGCGGCAAAATGTTGTTACTGTTTGTTTCAGCTGTTTAACAATAGTTCCCAGTAAACATTACATGCTCTTTGAAGAGAGGCAATATGGATCATGTACAAACTAACCTTAATCTTTAATAAAGCTTTAATAAAACAGACAGCATCCAAAATATCTGCTTTACAATGTCGTCCACCATTTTAGCTGAATTGGTCTCATGACTTGGGTCACATTTACACTGTCAGGTCTTGATATTGCCTATATTTGATTTTTTTGCCTGTCTGTTTACATGTTATTTTAATTGTGACCCATATCTGATTCACTTGCCATACAATTTACAACGTCGTGCATGCATAAAGATGGATTCTAGCATCTGCGCCACACTAGCTACGATGGAAGAAATTGTCTTGCTTTAAGCTCTGCGAAATATGAGAAGATCGCCTAACATTAAAATGATTTTGAGGCAGAGGCGGAAAGAAAGGTCCGTCATCGCAGCTTGCGCCTATGGTTTATATATGGTGTCCTCCACCATTCAGAGGATGTTGTTGGTATGAGAGAGATCTCAGGTCTCAGGAGCAAATTGTGGCAGGCTTTAATGAGGAGCAGTGGGTCCGAAATTTTAGGATGAGCACACACACGCTCTTTCTTCTACATCATTAAACCGCAGAGAATACCACATCGTCACAAGTTTAATGACGTAGAAAACGGAATGCCTCAATAAATCCAATCTGCCTGTTTACATGATAGTGGCATTGTCACATATCCGATTTATATCTGATTTATTTCCACATATGAAAGAAGCCTGAAACCGATCTCTGAATATGCGATTGCATGCGTTTTTTGTCGTGTTTACACGGTCATGGAACAGATCCGATCTGTGTCACATGAGCAAAAAAAAAATAAATCAGAATTAGGTCACATTTAACTGGCAGTGTAAACAGGGCCTTAAATGCATCATCGTTTTCGAAAGCCTCGTTTTTACAGTCCACACTGCAACACAAAAACAGCGTTTTCAAATGTATCCACTTTGGACAGCTTTTCAATCTTTCAGTTCCTAAAACAGCCAAAACGGAGAGAAAAATATGCGTTTTCAAACTAAAACGTATTAGTGTGGATATGGCCTAAGTAGCAGAAGCATAGAATTTCACCTTTGGGAAGTTTACCACCAAGCACAGTGAATTTCTGGGGGTTTCGCAAAAATTCAACAACATCCTGAAGTTCATTTTTGGCCTCCTCTACTCCTTTCACATGTTCAAATGTGATGTTCTTCATCTGAACAGGGTCCACGGCTGAATCCAGACCAGAGGTGGTGCGAAAGCGAACTACAAGAACAGACACAAATAAGCAACTTGAGTATGACAGGATTCCTACTCTTTCATCAACAACAGATTCAAGGACTTTCAATGACCTTAAGCACCATTAATTTATTTTCTATTAAATTGCGGTCAACCACATACTATCAACATATATATTTAAACAAATGTAAAGATTGAATTAAATGGGACACAAACCAGTGTCTGAAAACGATCCTTTACCCGAGAAGAAAGGACTTCTGGACACACCATACATTCCCGCCAGCAGGAGAACAAAAATAATCAGACGTGTCCTCTTCACAGAGTCTGTCAGAAGCAGTAAATGTAAGAATGAAGTTCTTGCCACAAACATTTCCTTTTAGCAAGAGAAACATGCTTAAAAAGACCTGAGCGCATCACCTTGTGTCCTCTTTGTCAAAGCCTGAGCCTTCATGAAGCCCTCTGTAAAACCAGTCTTAAAAGCATCCTGATGCGATTCTGGCAAGTTATTCTGTTTTAATAACTGCTCAAAACTCCCCGTGTCTGTTTTGTCCTTCATGATTAGGCCCTAACAGGACAGCAAATACTATACAATAAATACACCTAAAAATGATGCAGTGAAACATTTTATGCACATTAAAATACAACCTGTGGTTTTCTAGAAAGCAACATAAAATTGAATATACATATTAACTACTAATATAATCTAATATTTATATTATAACATATCTTAAATAATGTTTATCAGTGTCACATACACATTCATACACCATACAATTTGCAGTGAAATGCCTACACAACAGCCTGTGACCTTAAAATTTACATATACAGTGCTCAGCCTAATTAACACCCCATTTATTTTAAAAATGAATATTTTTCTCCATTTCTCAGTCAATACAGGCAATGTATTTTGGGGCATTTAAACAAAACAGATTTATTAAACAGATATATTAATTAAAATAATATTTTAGTCACCAAACATATTTAGAAATCGAAAGAAAATACAATAAAATTCAAGCAAAATATTGCAAAAAAAAATTACAACCTACAAAATTAACAAATTTTTTCAATTGTTTTGCTTCTCTTGATTTTTTTTCTTTTTAAATTTGTAATTAATATTTTTCTATCACATAAATTTGGGTGTGCTAATTTTTGAATCGTTATCGCGAGTTATTTTGTTAGATAAGCTCCAGATTTGGCTTCAGTACTGACTAATATAATGTATATACACAAATATATTACTGTATAGCTTCCTATTAAAAATATGAATTTATAAGACATTTGTGAGGGCTGTACTTATATATGCTGAGCAATGTACATAATACATATATACAATACATGCAAATTCAAACTTTGATTTTGTACACGATTAGTCAATATTAAATATAATAGTTTAACAGCACAAATCTGCAGCAATTAATATTTCATTGGTGTGATTCAGTTTACTGACCTTCATAAAGACTGGAGTATAATTATCTGCCTCTACTGGACCTTCAGAGCTGGAGCGCAGATGTCTGCTCTTGGACTTCATTGTCTTGAAGCCTCTGTTTTGGACCCACACTAAACATAAAAAACACACACATACAAACTAAAATAAACACAAAACTCTTTTTACAGCTGACAAAAGCCATATTAAAACCAAGAAAGATAACTATATAAGAATGCCAACCAATGGATGATAATTATCTGTATTATTAGCACAGACTACGGTTACTTTTTCTGCCATTTTAACTTCTCAAGTCAAAAAACAAAAATGTTTTTTATGTTCATCAGCTGTAAAAATAAATAAATAAATAAAAATAAATAAATAAAAAAAAGCTGAAGGTGTTGCTGTAGTGTGAACTTCGCTATTCTCAAAGCATGTTTGCTGAAACTTAACTGAATAGTTATTGTCCAGTGTGAATGGCCCTTAAAGAGATAGCTGTCCAAATGTCTTATCTACAGCTAATTTACTCATGTCTAGGCCATGTAAGATGTAGGTCACTCTAGTAATCGGTAGGACACTAAAGACAACTTTTTATAAAAATGTGAAGTCACACTTTATTTTAAGGTATAATACTTGCTATTAATAAACCACTAATTATGACTTTTATCTCAAAAAAACCCATAATTTCTTGCTTATCAGTAGTCATTAACGTAATAGTTACAACAGGTTTAGGTATAAAGTAGGATTAGGGATGTAGAACAAGATCATGCAGAATATGTATTGTATAAATACTAATAAACAGCCATTATTTTACTAATAGGGAGGAAATAAGCCACTAGTTAATAGTAAGAATTGCTACTTAAATATTGTATTAATAGGCAGGTAGTAAGCCACTAGTTAATAGAACTGGTACTTAAAATAAAGCGTTAACAAATGCGAGTTACCAGCTAACTACACTTCGGAGTACAACAACATCTAGAGAATTGTAAGAAACATAATAATAATAATAATAATAATAATAATAATAATAATAATAAAGTTGTAATAATGTTCAGTTTCATAAAACAATAAGACATCACTTAGTTGGGGAACTACCCCTTCAAATTTTTATATTTTTGTAGGTAATTTGGCAATGTATTTGTCATTTCATTGGATGAAAAGAATATATATATATATATATATATATATATATATATATATATATAGAGAGAGAGAGAGAGAGAGAGAGAGAGAGAGAGAGAGAGAGAGAGAGAGAGAGAGAGAGAGAGAGAGAGAGAGAGAGAGAGAGAGAGAGAGAGAGAGAGAGAGAGAGAGAGAGAGAGAGAGAGAGAGAGAGAGAGAGAGAGAGAGAGAGAGAGAGAGAGAGAGAGAGAGAATTATTTAATTAATTATTTATTTTATTTTTTTTATGATGATCAATTAGAAAAGTAGATTGGTTAATTATGTTTGTTATGTTGGTTAATTATGTGCAATTATGTCACATACATAAATGTGGCTGGGTGAAGAGTATACCACCCAGCTTTGTGCAATTTAAGTTTGAGACTTGTCATTATTTGAAAACACTGGAGGGTGTAGAGAACACTTAGGCCCAAAAGAATATGGACTGATGTAAAGTCTTGAAATTAACCTGTGTTAATTCAAAATTTACAGTGTTTATTTTGCTAGCGCACATTGTTACAGAATTAACAATTAATCCATGCAAGGTTATTATTGAAACAAATGGTTGTTTTGGTAATCTTCAATCAAAGTCTGACTATTTGCTTCAGCGTTTGAAGGGGCGGTCCTTCTCTGATGATGTCACTTTAGGAATTTTAGCAGTAAAAATGTGAATGAACCCAAAACTTTTAACTAGTGGGTTACTACCTGCTTATTAGTACAATATTTAAGTAGCAATTCTCACTATTAACTAGTGGCTTATTACCTCCCTATTAAAAAAATGATGGCTGTTTATTAGTATTTATACAATACATATTCTGCATGATCTTGTTTTACTTCCCTAATCCTACCTCTTGTAACTACTACATTAATGACTACTGATAAGTAAGAAATTATGGGTTTATTGAGGTAAAAGTCATAGTTAGTGGTTTATTAATAGCAAGAATTATACCTTAAAATAAGGTGTGACTTCATCTGATGATGGCTTCAGCCACAATATTCTTAACCACACCCCTTTTACCTTTATATTTTTATGAGGGAATTATGCATAATAAGAAAGCCCCGCCCCAATCCAATATTCAGTTTTAGTTGGAAGCACATCAACATACTGAAATAAAAGTCTCAGCAACTTCCGGTGCACACAGACTTTTAGGACTCTTATTTGTTTTTAATAACCCTTTTGTATATAGTTTTTTTTTTATTTTCATGTAGTTTGTGTAAGAAATATTTTGTTTTTGTTTTATTGTTTAAAAAAAAAATAGGTAAAGATTACACTGCAGATGATGCAGATCTACACAGGCTGCCTGAAGTGGACTGGAACTTTCCCTGCGAAACACTGAAGAGCCAAAATATCCTGAGTGTTTGTGAGAGAACCCTGTGTTAACAAGAGAACAAACATCTGACATTACACAACAAAGAGAAATCACTTCAGGGACAACAATACTGCTCATTATATTCCATACGAACAGAAAAAAATTAGACTGAAATTTGTTTGTGTATACAACATAATGTTTGACATCCTAACAAATATGTTACTTATTTATCTACCCATGATCTAGCTTAAACAGAGTATCTAAAGTATGACATCACCACTTTGTGCTGTGGCAAAGCTCACCATATTTGTTTTGGAAGAAGGAGGGGGCAGAAATGTGAGAAGTTCTCCATGCTGTTGAGTTTTGAGCAGTGCTGGAGATGGATTTCTCCTCTGGATGTGCAGAAGGCAGCAGGTGCTCTAGAACATCCCGTACATGACCGGCCCGCAGCTCTGACAGACCCAGCTCCTTCAGGTTTACCTTGGGCTGTAAAATCAGGCCATAGTTGCAATTTTTAGCATCATATTATAAAGTTTATAAAATGTTGTTTTCAATGTGAAGTGATAGACAAATCATTTTATTCAGCTTGAAAACTAGAGTGATATTTGTGTCATTTTTGTTTAGTCATTTATTTCACTGGGGTTGATGATTGATAATTCCAAAATTACAGGTTCTTATTCATTTTAGAAGACAATCCAGATTAGATTCTTTGGATCCAACTGGATGTGAAATGCAATAATCACATACACCACCTGACAAAAGTCTTGTCGTTGATCTCAGTTGTAAGAGCAGCAAATAATAAATTGACTTCTAGTTGATCATTTGGAAAAGTGTCAGAAGGTCGATTTTTCTAATGAATCATCTGTTGAACTGCACCCCAATCCTCACAAATACTGCAGAAGACCTATTGAAACCCACATAGACCCAATATTCTCAGAGAAATAAGTCAAGTTTGGTGAAGGAAAAATCATGGTTTGGGGTTATATTCAGTATTGGGGCGTGCGAGAGATCTCTGGAGTGGATGGCAACATCAACAGCCTGAGGTATCAAGACATTTGTGCTGCCCAATACATTACAAACCACAGGAGAGGGCAAATTCCTTAGCTTGATAGCGCTCCTCATACTTCAGCCTCCACATCAAAGTTCATGAAAGCAAAGAATGTCAAGGTGCTCCAGGATTGGGCAGCTAAGTCACCAGATATGAACATTATTGAGCATGTCTGGGGTAAGATGTAGGAGGAGGCATTGAAGATGAATCCAAAGAATCTTGATGACCTCTGGGAGTCCTGCAAGAACGCTTTCTTTGGCATTCCAGATGACATTTTTAATAAGTTATTTGAGTCACTGCAGAGATGTATGGATGCAGTCCTCCAAGCTCATGGGAGTCATCCACAAAATTAATTCTTTTTCCACTGCAGGATGACTTTATATTCTATACTGTACATTATTTCTGTTAAATGACAAGACTTTTGTTCAAGCAAAGTCAGACCTTACTGTACTAATTAAATAATTATAAATCAAGGCATGATCATATTTTATGTTGGTAAAATAAGCGTAATCTAGAGGACTTTGCCTTTCATATAAGCCACTTCTGATACCAAACGATCAACTAGAAGTCAAGTTATTAATTGTTGTTCCTAAAACTTTGATTTGCGACAAGACTTTCGTAAGGTAGTGTATATATAAATACATTATGAAGATTAAGTTTTTAATGTATTGAACTTTTTATTGATTAAAATGTTAGCAAAAATCTTAATGAAATGTAAATGATTTTAATTAGTAAATAAACCAAACCAAACTAAAAAAAAAAAAACACACAGAAAAAGGGGGAGAGGGGATAATATTGGGTAGCCAATATCATAGTCTTTATTATATCATCTTATTACGTTTGCTAATATTGTGGGTCACAAAAATGCAAAAATCGTCTCCATCTGTTGGAGATCAAGATTTTAATAATTGTGTTTTATGCAGTGCTGGACAAAAATTAATCGTGATTAATCGCATCCAAAATAAATGTTTGTTTTTACATAATATATGTGTGTGCTGTGAATATTTTTATGTTTATATAAATACATGCATGCATATATTTGTTTTATTTATATTTAGATATAAATAATATATATGTATATGACACAAATTAGATATAAATTTAAATATCTATGCAAAAAAAAATTGTATAGTTTTGATTTTATGTATGTGTTTTAGGGCTGTGCGATTTGGGGAAAATATCTAATTGCGATTTTTTTTTACATATTGCGATTTCAGTTTGATTTGCGATTGAATTTTGTAGTCAATCTTCAGCTCAATAATCTGTATTGTATCTTCTTACTGCTAAAATGCAGTGAGTGTTAATTAAAAAAAGCAACTGATAAGATATTAACTAACTCCAACTTTTATTCAAATTTGTTTAGAAATATTCAAAAATTAAACACAAATTTTTCTCTATAGCATACAGTACTGAGTCATAGCGTTAGTTATCTCCTGGTGTCTTTGTTTTGTTTTTTCATACGGTGTAACAGCTGCAAATAGGCATGGGATGATAACGGTTTTCAAGGTATACCGCGGTTTAAAAAAGTCAAGGTATTAATATCGCCAAAATTTCCTGCTATACCATTTCTACGGTATTTATAAGGCGTTCTATTTTACTTTTTTTTTTTTTTTTTAGGTTTTCTTGTCTCAACAGTATCTTCAGCAGAAAAGATATCCAAGATGCCATTTTAAATTGTAATGAAATCTGTGTATGGTGTCTTGCTAAACAGTCTACTGAAAGTATGGCCAGTAACACTAAATATAGTAGCTAGCAACAGCAAAGTACTACAGTGGCTGAGAGAGCTTAAGGCACTGCAATTTAATAAAACACATGCAATTACAAAAAACACTGGCAAATTAAGAAACGATCTTCATCAGTTTGACGTTTCACATTTAATCATCAGTTTATGTAGGCTAATAATTTGCAAACGACAATGGAATCATGTAATCAGGATATTTAAAAAAAAAACTCACTTTAAAAGACCACCAACAACTTTACTGAGCAACACTCACGGCATAATAACACATCCATATCTCAGAAAGGTTTGTCATGTTTTTGGGTCCCCTTCCTTAATTTGCTGGTGGTTTTGTAATTGCTTGTGTTTTCTTAAATTGCAGCACCTTAAGCTCACTCCGCCACTGTAGTACTTTGCTGTTGCTAGCGACTATATTGAGTGTCACTGGCCATACTTTCAGTTGACTGTTTAGCAAGACGCTCCTCATATAGCCGCCTGTGGTGCTTTTTTAGGTGCTGGTTGTTGTATTTCCTCATGCTGTGGGAACAATTCTGCAACAGCTTTCACAAATTACCCATTTTTGTTTGGTGTCTGTGACTTTAAAACCACAATAATCCCATATTACCGATGTGCTGTTTTTCTTTTATATTAATTTGTCTATGAATGCTTCTGAAGCGGCAGACGCCATCATCCCACTCGTCCGTACTTTCCTGTTTGTTTGTTTTTTTATTGTGGGCGTTTCACATAGTTCGGTTGCGCAATTCTGATTGGCCAGAATGAAAGTGTGCTCACTCTATTGGCTGTCACACACAAACAGCAGCCACGCATTTGCTCTGGGCGAGGGAAATTAAATAATACACACATTTATTTCATATCGCAGCCTCTTGTGATTAGCTAATTGCGACTTTTCAATTTGCGAATCCATTTCGATTAGTTGCACAGCCCTAATGTGTATTACATATACTTAATAAAAATATATAAAACACACATATCTTATGTCAAAACAAACTAGAGTTATTAACATATTTAAATTTGGGTTGTTTCAGTATATCAAGCTAAACTAAATGAAAAGGAAAATTTAAAAAATTTGCTTTGGCAAGTAGATTAATGTAAAATGTTTTATCTTCTATTTCAGATTCGTAAAATGGATTTAATATTTTTGTTTGCCTCAATAACCCTATAGTAAACATGACCTCTATCATGCACACGCTCTGAAGTGTAGTGCGTGCCGTTCCTGTGACTGTCGTACCTCATAGAGAAGTGGGTCGTGTTCAGGTGAAAGGTCTTTCTGCAGACTCTGTACTGATGCAGTTACGGCCGAGTTGGCTGAACTCTTCAAGTACTGAACCACATTGATCAGATGGGTCAAAGGCACTGTTCCCTAAAAATAAAGACACATTTTGGTCAAACTGCAACACTGGTGGGAGATAGACTGCGGTAAAGTTGGTTTTATATTTGCACATTTGTTCAGTGACAACTAGGCATGCTCCCTATATTATTTACCATGGTACTTGGTAATATTTGGTCTGAAATCACATGCAAGTATGACTTCAAAACAACATTAGCACTATGTATTTGACTGTGAACAATGTTGTACTTTGATAGTCATTGGCTTCTAATATGATTTCACTACATAATACTTTTCTGAAATCATACTATTAAGCAGAAAGTCCAAATCTGTGAATATACAACTAACTTTACCTCAACAGGAAACAGTTGGACAAATAATTATTGTATTAATAAACCATATTAAGTTGAAAATCCATCACCTATCAGCCACAGTGGGTGATAAGCTTTCTATATATGACTACCACTAGTCTACAGGTCAGTTATGTCACTACTGACATACTGACACACTACTGAAATACACACACACACACACACACACACACACACACACACACACACACACACACACACACACACACTCTTATATAGCTTTTGCATTGAGGTAAAGTAGATTTTATATTCACACATTCGGTCTTTCTCAAAAAATATAATAACAGAAACGTATTCATTGCAAATACTAAATAGTGAAATCATATTAGCAGCCAAAGACTATTAATGTACAGCATTGTTCAGTCAATTAAATAGTGCTAATGTTGTTTTGAAGACATATTAACAAGTGATTTTAGACCAAATTTTCAAAGTACCACAGTAAACAATATAGGGAGCTGTCACTGAACGAATGTGTGAATATAAAACCAACTTTACCTCAATAGCTTTTGCTGCTGTACTAGTGTACCATGAAGGTACTATTACATAACAATATGACCCATAAAGTATAAAATAACTCAGTTTCCTTGTTATTTGATTTTACCGTATGTTCTCAGTCAATAGTGAATATAAATGAAGGATAATCTAAATTAATACTTTGGGTTTTCAATATAGTCGATCAGATGATGTAATCAGTAGTATGGTTGACCATACCTCATCTAAACAAGGACAGAACGTTCCAGAAACAGTTCCGTTAATAAAATAACAGCTATTATTACTATTATTATATCTATTCGGTTTACATTTGCATTATCAAAGTTTGTTTTTAAAATCCACATTCATTCTCACATACACACTGCCATGTTTCTCTCGTTCATCAGTATATTCGGTAGCTACTACTCGTTTATATACACGAAATAGTCTTTGACAGCTTGTATTTAAAACATCTGAACCTCTTCATACCTGCGACTGAAAGCTTGTAGGCAGAGAAAACATATTTTGCTTGTTTTTTCGCTGAGAGGTGTTCTTGTGCTCCTGTCAGACCCACCGCTGTCCTGTAGTAGGTTATCACCACCGGTGTTGTTAATCTCATCGGACACTCCACCCGTTCCTTTGTGAAAATAGTGGCAGCGTTGTTAAATTCATCGAGTCAATCGCTGTACGTGCGCCTTCACTTCTTCGGTGGTAAATTATATCAGAAATGGTTCCCTTGAACGCCGCCTGGTGCAAATTAACAGTCATTCATGATGTATGTGTTTTTCCCTTCAGTAGAACAGTAGTCCCCAAAGTGGGGGTCGCTTAATGATTAAAAAAAAGTCAAATAAATTGTATTAAACTATTTGAATTACAATATTTTAACTATAACCCACAGAAGATAAACATAGTAGTTTTTAATACTAAAAAAACAACATGCAAATCAAAAGCCATCAGCCTTCAATGTTTTTGTTCACAGGATTGGTGTGTTTACATTAGATTAACAACACAGCAAAATCTTCAGCTGCAGCAGATTGATTTCATAGCGTCAGGTTAAACTTTCTGACACCTTTATGGCAATCAAATACATTAAACACAAATACAGGCCACCACTGAACATGGAGGATAATCTCTGATCAGCAGTCTGCAAAATTAAACCAAGAATAGACGTGGAATAGTCCACCAGTCAAATTAGCTTAGGTTAATATTAAATTAAACAAATTATTAAATGACTATAAAAATTATATAGTTGTTAGACTGTTGCAGATTTTTGTGTTATCAATATGCTCGTGTTTATATAGGCCTATTGTTGTATGCGCAACATTTGCATATTTATAACCACCTAAGAGGAATTTGGGGGCCGTAAGTCACTGGCACTATTATTTTAGGGGTCGCGGGCTGAAAAGTTTTGGGAGCCCTTGAAGTACTACAGGGCAACGCAGTGGCGCAGTAGGTAGTGCTGTCACCTCACAGCAAGAAGGTCACTGGTTCGAGCCTCGGTTGGGTCAGTTGGCATTTCTGTGTGGAGTTTGCATGTTCTCCCTGTGTTTGCGTGGGATTTCTCCGAATGCTCCGGTTTCCCCCCACAGTCCAAAGACATGCAGTACAGGTGAATTGGGTAGGCTAAATTGTCCATAGTGTATGTATGTGTGCGAATGAGTGTGTATGGATGTTTCCCAGTGATGGGTTGCGGCTGGAAGGGTATCTGCTGGATAAGTTGGTGGTTCATTCCGCTGTGGCGACCCCGATTAAAAAAGGGACTAAGCTGAAAAGAAAATGAATGAATGAATGAATGAAGTACGACATTAAAGATTTCAATGGGTTGGGATTTTTATTATTTTAAAAGACCCCCAAATATATGACAGACCCCCACTTTAAAGTGTAAACCGCATCTATGCAGTTACTTGTGTAAAGGTCCTAACTTTGAGTAAAATGTAAAATGAATTCAATAAATTCTGAGCTTTTTTAAATAAATATTTTTGTTTGTTATGATCGAAAATTAGGTTTATTTCACCAAATATTGCATTCTTAATTCTTATAAAAAAAACTAAACTAATAATACAAATAATAATTTAATATAATGTAAAAAATAATCATAAAAATATTTTTAAAAAATATTTGAAACATTAAACAATTTTAGTAATTAAATAAAAGTGAACAAAACTGATGTAGAGGCGTCACGGTGGCGCAGTGGGTAGCATTCACAGCAAGAAGGTTGCTGGTTAGAGCCTCGGCTGGGTCAGTTGGCATTTCTGTGTGGAGTTTGCATGGTCTCCCTGTGTTGGTGTGGGTTTCCTCTGGGTGCTCCAGTTTCCCCCACAGTCCAAAGACATGCGCTATAAGTGAATTGGGAAAGCTAAATTGTCCGTAGTGTGTGAATGAAAGTGTATGGATGTTTCCCAGTGATGGGTTGCAGCTGGAAGGGCATCCGCTGCGTAAAACATATGCTGGATAAGCTGGTGAATAAAGGGACTAAGCTGAATAAGAAAATAAATGAATAACTGAATGAATGTTGAGCTTTTGTAATGAGAATTGGTCAAAATAAATGTGTTTATTTGTTGTGATTGAGAATTTGGGTTATTTCACCAAATATTGCATTCTTAATTCTTCAAAAATTAATAATAATAATAATAATAATAATAATTTAACATAACCTAAAAGCAAATAATAATAAAAAAATAATAATAATTTAAATAAAAGTTAATAATTTCCCAGTGCTGGGTTGTAGTTGGAAGGGCATCCGCTGCGTAAAACACGTGCTGGATAAGTTGGCGGTTCATTCCGCTGTGGAAAACCCTGAATAATAAAATGACTAAGCTGAAAAGAAAATGAGTGAAGGAATGAAGTGAATATTCATAAAATATTCATACATTTCAAAACCACATTTCTGTTTCAATCAAGCACAATCAAACAACTATAATTGATAAATAAGATAATTGAGAAACTGAATTTTCCAGTTGCTCATTTATTTTAATTTGGAATCTAATTTTATTGATCTATTTTAATCAAATAATTCTACAATAAATGGGACATCCTACGTACATTTTCACTTATAAAACATGCGACAGGTCCTGACTTAAGCTTGTGCTCCTCAAATAAATCACACAAAAACAAGCATAAAACTATACAATTCATTGATAGAACGCATCCTAGATCTCTGTCAGCTTCATCTCTGCCAAATGTCTCTTTCGAGTCATAGCCTTAAATGTGTATAATCCGTGCAATACAAGTTTAAGGCTATGACTCGAAAGTGACATGTTAAATGTTAAATATAATGCAAATGTGACAGGACTGACAGAAACACAGGGACAATTGTATTGTATATTTGTAGTATTTATTAATTCATAATTTCATGTTTTTAATCAATTGACGTGTATGATAACAAGTTAAACTTTGCTATTTCTGAAGTATTTCTTTTCTAAATAACAGTTTTTAGCATAACAAAAGTATTAAAGCTGTAGGTTCAATTGGGCTGAGGACAAGGACAATGACAGGGTTTGTACATTTGTAAAGTGTTTTTAATCTGAGAAACAAATAAATGACATATTCCTTTACAGAAAAACTCACTGAAATCAACCATCAGCCAATTTTAGAAACATTTAGGATGAAATACTTTATATTCAATGTTTTTATTTGAGGGACAGATAATGTACGTTTCTGGTAGAATGTCTCTTATATCTGAACTTCAAATAATTATATATTATCTATTATATATAATTATATATAAAGCATATATTACTTTATTTATTTTAACAAAATGTAATCATATATTTATTTTAATTATTTTAGATTTATTATTACTTAATCTAGTTATTGCGCCATCTAGTGTTCGTGTATCATGAGGCCGCTACACCATAATCCCCGGATAAAGTGGCTCGATGTTTGCCTGTTAAACACATCATCACGATGCTTATTGTATGTATATGCCATAAAACACCCCACTGAAAGGCATAAACATTTTGATAATGGCACGCAATTACGCTGTAACCAAAACGGTGTGCTGTCTACAAGCGTTAAACTGTGAGCCAAGCGCTTGTGTCTCTTTACTTCCGGGTTGTTTAAAGACCCACGATATTGAGTGAATCCGCTAGAAAATAAAGCGTTTATAATTCCATTTATCTTAAAAATAAAATGGATTAAGTTATATTACTGCAAGAGGCTTGATTTACTATGTTTAACCATACCCCGTGTCAGAAAACAGCCGAAATAATTATAATAAAATAATATTACAACGCTTCCGCCACTAAATGGTTTACATACACACTTAATTTGGCTGCTGTACATTATTATTTATCTAAAATACATCATATAAAATAATATGAACATATACATTTTTAAAATCGCTACTGATTAAACCCCCACACATACAAACAGCAATTTATTTATTTATTTTAATGGAATTGGTGTTTATTTTTCTTGGTAACTACGTAAGATAAAACATAAAATAAATACACATAAATAATAAACAAAATAAACCTAAAAAAAGCGTTTATTTGTCAGCATATACACATATATCCGCTAAATTGAGCGCAGCTGTAGATGCATTTAAAGGCTTTTGTCATCGCACATTAAAGCACTTCCGCTCTGAGCCACGCGCTACAGACTCACTGCGACTCGCCTTAAGGCAGATTAAAAAGCAGCCGCTCGGTGATTTCGAGGCCGTTTTGTAAAATAACTGCAGGTCCAAGCGGCTCCGATCGCCGACATCTTTCATCCGTCGAAGTAATCGCAGTAATATCGCATGTCCAATATACAGAACCTCCAGTCCTTCGGTAAGTTGCTCGCGTCGAGTTTACAAAGGCGGCAGCAGCAGCGCATTGTTTCTCGCTATCGCTTGGTTTCAAAGCAAACAAATGTATTTCTGCCGAGTTTTTAATGACTTTTATTTTATTGAGGTGCTTAAAATATTACGATGAAAACACTGGGGGGAGAAACCATAATGTATTTTAAATAAATTTTTCCTCGAGGACTACTATATATCATTTTAATCATATGTTTCTTGTGTATATACTCAGAGTAGTTACCGTAAGATGCAGTAATTAAAAGTTAAAGCAAAGGTCATGAAAAATGTCTGCTAAGCCTTTAATCCTCATAATCCCATGCGTTTAAAGCCTATATTTTACACATTCCACAGTCGTTATCTTTTATAAAATGTTCACAACTTGGCTTCCCATCGGTGTTACCATGTTTTTAGCGTGGTATCTACCATGTGTTTAGTTAAGTCGTTAGATATATTCTTGTGGGCTGTTCTTTATATCATATATCGATGTGTATATTGAATATACAGAACCTTATTTTTTATTATACACGCATTCTGCATAATAGACAGACTGTAGTCTAAATGTTTTACACAGATTTGCTCAATGGTTCAAATTTGTAAATTAGCATTTCTAAACTGACCTGAATGCGTTGTGTGATAGGAGGTGAACCTAAAAGTCTCCATTTTGATGATGATCAACTGCATAAGGAAACTGGCCATATTTTATTTTTATGTCACTACACATTCCAGAGTCGTTATAAAATGGCCACAGCTTGGCTTATTTTCAGTGTAACTGTTACTAACGTGCTATCTATCATATAATTAGTATAGATATATTGTGGGCTATTCTTTCTATCGTCTATATAGGTATATAAAAAAATAAATGGGTAGAACCTTTTTATTATAAGCATATTCAGAATTATGAAAGACAGAGTGCAGTCTTTTACACTAATTTGCTTCAAATTGTAAATTTGACTATTGAATGCACTGAATTTTGCATTGAAACTTGAATTGAATTCATTGTGTGAAAGGGAGTGACCTAAAAGCCCCCATCTTTATAAATGTTTGTCTAACGAAACTGGTCATTTGTTAATGTATCTTTTTCATTTGTCATTAATCGCATTCATTCCAGAGTCGTTATAAAATAGTCACAACTTGGCTTATTTTCCATGTTACTGTGTTTTTAACATTGCATCGACACATTATTTAATTAATAAATGGTTCTATTATTGTGGGCTTTTCTTTCCATCTGTGTGTATATATTAAAAATAAGTGGCTAGAACCTTTTTATTATATGCATTATGAATATTCGGCATTATTATAAGACTATGCCGTCTAAATGTTTTACACTGAATTGCTCAAATAGTGAATGCTGAATGCATTATGCGTGATGGGAAGTGACCTAAAAGTCCACATTTTGATGAGTAATTTTTTTCATGTAATATATTTCTAAGTTGTTTTGACAAAATAGTTTATCTTTGCTTATTTTCAGTGTTACCGTGTGTTTAACATGGTATCTACCACCTATTTAATTAATAAATCATTTGATATATCATTGAGGTCACTTTATGTAAACTGGCATTTCTAAACTGACCTGAATGCATTGTGTGGTAGGAAGTGACCCAAAAGCCCCCATGTTGATGATGATGATAACTGCTTGTATAAGGAAACTGAAACAGAATGCAGTCTAAATGTTTTACAGTGATTTGCTCTAAAATGGTCCAAATTTATGTCAAGGTGCACTTCTAAACTGACTTTAATGGGTTATGTGGGTTAGGAAGTGACCTAAATGTCCCAATCTCAATGATAAACTGCTTATATATTCAAATTGATCACTATACAATGCATCACATTTCTCAAATTTGAAATATAACCCATATTAACCTCAGTTTGTGAGTGTAGGAGACGTTTTGTAATCAACATTCTCTCAGCAGTGAGACTGAAGTGTTTGTCTCTTTAGATCCCTTTGCTGATGCAACTAAGGGTGACGACTTGCTCCCGGCGGGGACGGAGGATAAAATCCACATAAGGATTCAGCAACGAAACGGCCGTAAAACGCTGACCACAGTGCAAGGCATTGCTGATGATTATGATAAAAAGAAGCTTGTGAAAGCCTTCAAAAAGGTATCTTCTCGCTCCATTACAGATATGACATGACGTTTTCCTAAAGTACTACTTTAGAACTGAGTAATATGGTGGTGTTTTATTAAATAGAAATTTGCCTGCAATGGGACAGTGATCGAGCACCCGGAGTATGGAGAGGTGATTCAGTTACAGGGAGACCAGAGGAAGAATATCTGTCAGTTTCTGCTGGAGGCAAGTGATTTGTGTTTGAGCACGTTTTCAGCTTATGTGTGGAGCACTAATGCAAGCTGTTTCTCAATGGATTTTGTTTAAGTGTGCTTTTTATATTGGTTTATTTTTTGGTCATGAAACTGGCCTAGAATGCTGACATGGCATTTTAAATGTACTAATTTATTTATTTATTTTAATCTTGTGTACAACTTGGTTGTTGTTGTTGTTATTATTATTATTATCATCATCATATAATGTAGTAGTTATGCTTTGTCATGAAAATAGCCCAAGTTGCTGATATGGTATTTAAGTTTTCTTTATTATTTATTTTTTAAATATGAACTCAATCTTGTGTACAACTTGTTTAATTTAATTATTATTATTATTATTGTACAACTTGATTTTTTTATTATTATTGTTTTGTTCAAGCAAATAGCCTTAGATGTTGACATGGCATTTAATAAAATTTTTTATTTATTTTTTTTTAAACTGTTACTAATTTCCTTTCTCTCTTTCCCCACCCACAGATCAACATTGTAAAAGAGGAGCAGTTGAAGGTTCATGGTTTTTAAAACGGGGGGCTGTTTTCTACAGGACTGCACCAGCATGTAGCAATCCTAGTACATTCATGGCAGGGTTTTTGTTACCATATGCTAACAACACTGACAGCAGGGTTAAAAACTGTTTGGGTTTTTGCAGTCGTTTCAAGCTCGAATCTTCATAATGACCTCAACCAGACCACTAATTCCAGGCTGGTCTGGATTAGATACTGAATATTTGTTGATGCTTGTGAACGTTTTATGATAGATACTCAACTGCATGATCTTTTTATCAAGGACAATAAAATGTATGTGACTTTGCACATGGGGCTGTTTGTCTTTTTTCATTTTTTTATTTGAATGTGATAAAATAAACCATTATGTAGCGACGGTTTAATCTTGCTTTAAGAACAGAAACTTGAATCTAGATGGCATAAATGAAAGGTTTGTGCATCTGTTCCACACAGTAGGTATGAAGTCAAATAAGTTGGCGTATTATAATTATGCAAGGCTGTTTTATTACAATTATTGAAGACAATTGTGTATACATCTTAGCTTGTCAATTCTGACTTAAGTTTGCATTAACCCTTAAGGTGCACTCAATTTTATACATTTTTTTTATTTTTTGGTTGGCCCACGCTTGCATTGGATAATATACTGACAACTCCGATAAATGGTAATAAGCTATTAAAATAATTATAGCCTATGGATAAAAGGTCAGCCAGGGGGTTATGATGCTTGTTATAGTCTGATTCTGATTATACTTCTGCCTTAAGTGATATGTGACCCACTGTGCCTGCTTTGTGCATTTATACTTGTGTGCTGAACACATAACATAACATTTCCGAAACGCTAGCTGGCAGTAGGTTTTAGTTTTTTTTTTTTTCTGAATACTATCTTAATGTACAAGTAGCTAAAACACTTTCAGAGGTGGGAACTGGCAGACATGCAACAACATTCACCATAAGGTAAACTCGAACCAACAGTTTCCATCTAGAGCAGGGCTGCCCAAACCATTTCTATAAAGGGCCAAAAACCTTGATTTGTGGGCTGGTTTTATATATATATATATATATATATATATATATATATATATCACACACACATACACACACTTGCCAAGGGGAAATTCCTAAATTACTTGGTAATGTTTTGAAAAAAATGTTGCTTTTTTTTTCTTCAGTTTAGTCCTTTGTTTATCAGAGGTCACCACAGTGGAATGAACCACCAACTTATCCAGCATATGTTAAACGTAGCGAATGCCCTTCAAGCTGTAACCCAGTACTGGGAAATTAACTTATTACAGTTAAAAATAAACTATTCCAATTATAACAATGGAGTTCAATGCTGAATATACTAGTCGAGCTGCTCCTGCCTTCACTTTGATTTGCTCGCAGATGACTTGTGCATTGTCCTCGATCTGTCAAGTGACAGTATTTACACTTTAAAAGTCGGATTCATTTACAACATTTAATTAAAATATTAATTTCAGTTACCTTTTTATTTTGTAGCTCCGCGATAACACAAAGAAACAAAAGATTGTTAAATTCAAAGTGACGATCTCTGTCAAAGGCCTTTGCTCCAACCCTCTTAATTCTCACTCTCTTTTCAGATGAAATGGTAGGTCAAATCAAAGGTTATCATGGGCCAACTTTGGGTATCTCTGATCTAGAGTTATGTTATGTGATGTGTAGTTACATTTTTTTGATATGTTTGCGGCTGAAAGTTAATGAGAATTATATATATTTATAAAATTTCCCATTTATTGTATTTTATTAACATCTACCCCAACCATCACAGTAATATTAAAAAAAGTAGTTGTGTTATATTACCCAATAAATAGTATTTTTTTAACGTATAAAACCAACTGCCACAGTACTGTATAATATTAATTATTGTTATACAGTGTTACAATAATTATGCTATATTGATGTGCGAATCCACAGCTGTGTCCTATCTAGACTTTACCACAGCGAGGGCTCTGCGACCGATGCGCCAGAGCGTGCGCTTGACGCAGAAGTATAAATCAGCATTGAAAGTCTTACAATTTTGACAAATTCAGGTTTATTTGAACAAATTAAGTCACCATTTAACTTAAATTTGCAATTTTACATCTTGCAATTCTAAATTTTCACACAGAATTGAGTCAAAATGACAAATAGTATCATTTACCAACGTGTCAGAATTGACTTTCTAACAGTTCTGTTTTTTGTTTTTTTTTCCCTTTTGTATTTCTGATTTCCTATTATCATTTATGGGCTTTTGGCAATTCTGACTTTCTGATTTCATGCAAATCACATTTTTTTTAAAATCACATTTTACATTTTTTATATAAATTTGGTGATTGAAACTAGGGCTACACGATATTGTAAAAACCTGACATTGTGATATTTAGTATTTCTGTGGTATATATGAGCAATATCACACTCATAGCAGTGCAATGTGGCTGTATATTGGCACTGGTGGGGGGTGTGCATTGGAGGCCTTAGTATCCCACCAGATATATAGCCGATATACAGCCACATCGCACTGCTACGAGTGTGATGTTGCGTTTATACAACAGTTCGATGACATAATCATGTGTTGAAAATTATCAAACACAGACTAAAAAAATCCTTTTGTATGAGGAACTACTTTCCTCCGCCATTCATTCACATCTGCAGCTGACGTCAGAACAGCAGAAACCATTGCTACTTCACCGACATCACTTTAGAGCTAGTTTTGAATGATTCTCTAGCGTACTGTCTAAAGTGAAGACAAAACAAGTGCTTTTGCTCATATTTTAAGATTATATAGCTGAACGCCATGAAATGCCATCAGTCTGCAGAGATATCTCCTAGTATCTCTCTTTTGCAATCGGGAGATTACAATATTACTATGGTATAAATACAGCACTACAACATACAAAAAAAAGTCATGTTCCTGTTTAATAATAATTTGATCAGCTGTAGTTTGAAATGACACTGTTTCTCAGAAATTAAATATTTTTAAATAGTCACTATTCTTGTAAATAATCTGCATAGTTACAATTTAAACTAAATTCTCGACCAAAAAAAAACCCCTCAAAAGTACATTATGTTGCCCAACAGCAGCAATATTTTTCAAACTGTAGAGTGTCCTCTGCTTGTTGCTATATGTGGCCAGAGTAATACACAAGGGTGAAGGGTTAAGAGGCTGGACGAGTGCTGTTACTGGCAGAATATCGCACTGGTATCAGCCAATCAGATTCAAGAACCAGACAGAACTGTTGTATTAACTGCAATGTGATTTCACCAGATGACTTGAATAGTATTGGAAAATAACTTGAATTTTTTAACTGACTGGGGTAATTCTGTAAGCGTGTGAATCAAGTATAAAAATAAACAAATTGCTAGCACGAATAATTACAACTGAGTAATGAAAAAAGTAAAATATACAGTGCTTTATGGTTTCCTGGAGAGTTATACAGTATTCAGGCACAGAAATTGACTAATGAAATGTAAAAACACTGTAAAGTCTTCATTGTATTAATTCAGTAAAATTATTCTTGCTTTTTTATTTATGCCTGAAGGCCTTTGAAACACATGCAAACGATAAAGCTTCATTGTTATGGTTATACATTGCAAAATACTCCACAAATCTCATGTATTCTGAATTGTTGTGCTGATCAACCATAATCCTTCAACATTCTGTATCCTGCGCAGTGACTATTGCAGACACATGCATTGCGATATCGAAATTATCCCTAATTGAAACCATCTTTCAAACATAGGAGTATTTAGGTAATGCACTAAATTGTCAATATAACTAAGTGCTGAACTAGAAGTTAACCATGAAGGAAATCTTCACGTATGGCCGAACTATCTTACGTTTGACCATTATTATGTGGCATTTATATAAAAAATGTCTGTTGACTGTTGTAAGTTGGCTCACTGTCAGGACTGGAAATCCTTTCAGCTGTGGCGTAAGTCTGCAGTGTCCTGGCCATCCCGTCAGGCTCAAACATGAGCATAATCCTCTTTAAAGGCCATGGAATAGACTTTATGGCTAAAGGACGCCAATCTCACAGCTAAAGCTGTGTGGCCATTTCAAATTTCTTTTACTAAACTAGCTGGGATTTTCCAATGATAAAGTTCTTTAACTAATGTTCTGACTGTATTCCTGAAGATTGCAAACTCCAAAAATATAGCACAAGTTTCATTCCATAACTTGTCCTTGGCATTTTGATTAATCTGTTACTTGAATCATGAGTATTTTAACCAAAAATAGATTGGTTTGCTGACCTGTGTGTAATAAGTGAATCATTTGATCATTAGTCATTACGTCTTGCTTCCAATTCATCAACTGTGTGGGTGTGATTTATATAAAGTTTTTAAAACTGCAAGAATAAACAAAAATGTCTTTTTAAGTGTATGATCATTAGTAAATGTTAGTTACATAGAAAAGATTTGACTTGCAGTATGATTTCCTTGCTACTTTGGATAATATTTGACAAATTAGTGGCCAATTCAGGTGGAATCATTCAACCTCATTTAATATATGATAATGTATAATAAAAAAAAAATCCATCACTACACAGTAGTTTACTGTAAAGGAATTTACACATACAACTGCTATTAAAGTAAATTACTGTAAACATTTAAAAAAAATATCTGTATTACTTAACAGAAATATACTGTAAACAAACAGCTGCTCTAGGCTGTTTTACAGATTATCAAACAGTATTCTGTAAAGTGTTGCAGATTGTAACCTTATATTTTATGGTGAAGTTGCCGGTATTTTACAGTATATTACACCCGTTATATTTTACAGTGTAACCACAACAAAAGGTGAAGTTTTGGCAACTACAGCTGACTAGATTTTACCGTATATTACACCCGATTTTTTTTACAGTGTAACCATAACAAAACGGCAAAGTTCTGGCAACCACAGTTGCCGGTATTTTACTGTATATTACACCCGTTATTTTTTACAGTGTAACCATAACAAAACAGCAAAGTTCTGGCAACCACAGTTGCTGGTATTTTACTGTATATTACACCCGTTATTTTTTACAGTGTAACCATAACAAAACAGCAAAGTTCTGGCAACCACAGTTGCTGGTATTTTACTGTATATTACACCCGTTATTTTTTACAGTGTAACCATAAAAAATATATTTTTATGTGCATTTTCAAACATTTTTGCTTATCTTGATGATTCCATCAACCATTTTTTAATGTGACAATTCAAAATGTGCATTAAAATAGGTAGATTGAAGCATAGCTAATGTTGCACTAAATAAATAAATAAAATAACGTAAAAAAAAACATACATATACCTTATGAACGTTATAACCCTGATCTCAAAAGGAAACGTAACTATTTTACGTTTTGTCAGTTTAGTGGCTAATTCATACGAATTCATAGAAGTTCAGTCATACAAAAATGTGTGAAAAGGAGAAGTGGCACCAAACCTCCCCTAATCCCAACCATCACTGGGGGATGAACAAATCATGTTAAATTGTAAGAATGAGATCATATGAATTCATATGAATTAGCCACTAAATCAAAAAGTTACAAATTGTCGTGAGATCGTGTTGGTATAACAGAAAATGTTCGCAGTTTTAAAATCGTGACTTTTCCAAACCGCAGTAAACCTTGAACCTCGCTTATCTTCCCATGCCTAGTTTCCTCATGAGATCGGGATGCCAACTCACATTAACAAATGGAACCTCACTGTAAATTTACTCACACGTATAAACCAAAGACACACTTTGTCCATTTCTAAGTGAATAGCTTAAGTTTGTCCTCAGCACTTTTAGTGGCTGGTGTCTGAAAGCGATGAAAACAGACGGAGCACGTGTGTGAATGCCTGAGGCCGTCCATGCAGCGTCCTCCCGCTCCACTCCATTACCTCCAGCAGACAAACACACTGAGTTAATGATGGATGTCTCCTATTCACTCTTCCTGCTTTTAATGCTGCATTGTTTCCTTTCCCCCGCTCGCTTCAACAATCAGTCCATTCATATCTCAGCAATTGATCTGTATCGCTTCTTTAAGAGGCTATTTAACAGCCCGCTGAGCTTTATGCTTTTACTATGTGTTTAAATATGAAAAAGGAAGAGGAATGGCTTTGCATGCATACGTATTAATTCCACACGAGAGCTAGCTTGATATTGGACAAAACTGTTAAACGGCCGTCTGGCAGTCAGCAGATTCCATTATTTTTTGTTTGTGTTTAGCCAGAGGCCAGCCAGCTGTTATTGTTTTTGTGTGTGTGTGTGTGTTACTGCGTTCACCCCTCTTTGCGTTAACGGATAAGCAGTGATTCAGGCTGATGTTGAACTGTAGTGTGATATTGGCCATAAATAATACTTTAGCCTTCAGCTTTCATCTAATATCGCTGTCATTTGTGGTTGAGAATTAGATGCACACAATGGCTTCTTTGTGCACTGATGAAACCGGAGTAAATCATCATCTTTTGGCAATGATTTGTGTTTGAGAATTTAAAAATTAGTACTATAATGAGAAGGTCAGCCTTTAACCATCCAGAGGGAAACTTGATGTCAAAACGACATCAAAATACATGGCAAAAATGTAAATCGATTTGACGTCAAAACCTTGACGTCCATTTGACATCCACACATTGATGCCCTTTTGACTTTTTAACTAAATAATGACACAAAAAGTATCATATTATCTGAAAGCTTCAATTACAAATGACAAATTTACACTGGATTTCTGGATTTTAATGCACATAAACTACCTTGATAACAAAATGTAGTCAAATGACATCAAATCTATTTGCATTTTTGATGTTCGTTTGACATTTAGGTGCCCACTGAGCAGTCCTGCAAACTTGCTCAAGGATAAGGCTGAGAGGTTGATGTCAAAACTTTGGTCTCATTATTGCATATAAACTACCTTGATTTCATAACGGCATCAAATTGACATCTAAAATTGGCGTCAAAAATCGATCACTGGACAGATTTTTAACATGCTTTTTGATGTCAATATTAGATGTCAATTTGATGTTGTTTTGACATCAAGGCAGTCAATTGACATCAAATCGACATTTAGGTGCACGCTATGCAGTCCCGCAAACTATCTTAAGGATATGCCTGAGAGGTTGATGTCAAAACCTTGACATCCATTTAACATCCACACATTGATGCACATTTGACCAAAAAAGTAATGATACAAAAAGTATTATATTACAAATTTACACTGAATATTGGTATCCCTAATGCATGTAAACTTCCTTGATCTCAAAACGGCATCAAATTGACATCTAAAATTGGCATCAAAAATCGATCACTGGGCAGATTTTTAACATGCTTTTTGACACAAATGTTAGATGCCAATTTGATGTTGTTTTGACATTAAGGTAGTCAATTGACCCAAATCGCTTCGCATTTTTGATGTTGTTTTGACATTTAGGTGCTCGCTAAGCAGTCCTGCAAACTAGTTAAGGATAAGGCTGAGAGGTTGATTTCAAAACCTTGACATCCATTTGACATCCACACATTGATGCACTTTTGACCCACGAAATAATGATACAAAAAGTATTATAAAAAAATGTACACAGGATTTTGGCATCCCTAATGCATGTAAACTACCTTGATCTCAAAACGGCATCAAATTGTCATCTAACATTGGCGTCAAAAATCGATCACAGGACGGATTTTTGACATGCTTTTTGATGCCAGTGTTAGATGCCAATTTGATGTTGTTTTGACATCAAGGCAGTCAATTGACATCAAATCTATTTGCATTTTTGATGATGTTTTGACATTTAGGAGCATGCTTTGCAGCCCCGCAAACTATCTTAAGGATTAGGCTAGGTTTATTTCAAAACCTTGACAACCATTTGACATTTACACATTGATGCACTTTTGACCCACAAAATAATGATACAAAAAGTATTATATAAAAAATGCACAGTGGATTTTAGTATCACTAATGCATGTAAACTACCTTGATCTCAAAATGACATCAACTTGACATCTAACATTGACAGATTTTTAACATGCTTTTTGACGCCAATGTTAGATGCCAATTTGATGTTGTTTTGACATCAATAGTCAATTGACATCAAATCGATTTGCATTTTTGACATGTTTTTTTTATGTTGTTTTGAGTAGCTTAAGGATAAGCCTAAACATTTTTTAACAGGTTAAATTGATCATAAAGTATTGGTTTGTATTATTTTTGACTGATAGATGGGAAGATTTTGTGAATTCTGACCATTCATTGACCATTGGCGATAACATCAATTTCCTGAGCACGACCAAAAATCTAAAGAAATCTAACTTAAAAGGAATCATTTGAAACATTATAGCAGCTCCAAACAAGCCACATCCTCCTCAGTATCCTACTTATTAACTATAACCAGTAGTGTAAATTAACAAATTACAAATACTCAAATTACTGTAATTGAGTAGTTTTTCTCAGGAATTGTAATTTAATAAGTAGTTTTAAAAATGTGTACTTTTACTTTACTTTTACCTTGAGTACATTTTTAGTGCAGTATTGGTACTTTTACTCCACTACTTTCCTTCAAACTGCTCTCACTACTTTATTTTTTCTTGTCTATGGGGATTAGAAAAATCAGTCCAGTGATTCCTGTCCTATCAAATCGCACAAAAGGTAAATGGCATCTTAATGAACTACCTCAAGACATGGGCGATTTATAATTGCAGCAAACCTTTTGGAAGCATTAAATGTGTCCAAGAGGACGCCAAAATTTTTTTTTAAACGCAATGACCCAGAGACTGTTTAGATGTATGTCACTAATGAGAAGATGACGGATGTTTACTGTGTGAAGACTGAAATGGCCTTAAACACCTAGCAGACACAAGACGTCAAAATGAAGTCAGATTGACGTTCTACCCCAACGTCGTGGGTATGCTGCATTTTGTTTGGAAATAAAAATCAGGTTGACATCAGAACTCAACGTCAGGCCAACGTCAATGTCCAAAGTCCAACCTAAAATAAACGTCTAATGTAACAGCTTGACGTTGTGTGGACGTTACCACTATGATGTCTATCAGACGTTGGATTATGATTGCCATACCTGATGGATTAATGTCAGGATTTGACATCAATATGACGTTGGTTTAAGATGTCTGCTCAATGCTGGATTTTGGTCACTTACCAACACGACCTAAAATAAAAAAAATATCGACATTTGACGTAGTTATTAGACATCAAAGTAATGTTGTCCTTAGACACTGACTAGTCATTGAATTTTGGTCACCTGACATCACAACCTAAATCAAACCTAATATTAACATCCTATGATGTTGTGTGCCTGCTGGGCAATAACTAAAAGCACTACAGAATGTTACGTTTACACACATCCACAAATCACATGTAAATGCATCAGCTTTTTACAGCGTAATACTCACTGCTCACTACTCCTGAGTATTTTTTAAAGGGCTACTTTTTACTCGTACTTTGAGTAATATTTACAACAGATACTTTTATTCTGCTTGCATTTTAGGCAAGTAATTGTACTTTTATATGAGTATGATTTTTCAGTACTCTTTCCACCACTGACTATAACCTCTGATGACCCGGCTACTATTTATTTCGATTCCTCATTCATTATTCCTCTGAGAAAAACAACTCAAAGTAAAAATAAAGAAAAGTTCTGTTGTTTCCCCTCTGATCTGGATGAATCTCAGTGTAAGAATGCTGTCTGTACAAATTAATCTCTATGTCAGCACTCCTGAAACCAGCAGATGGCGATATATAATTGATATCGGTGTATCCCACCTTGCCAATTTATCACTTTTGATAGATCGAATATCAAATATTAAAACTGTTTTCCGCGCATCTTTAAGCAGATGCATCCTATATATACATCGTCTGAAAGCACAGCACTGTAGGCCTCTATAAAAGTGTAATGAATGCTGACATAACATATGGTGTCAGTCCCTCAGAGCCTAAACACCCCCCTCTTTTCACTCAACCTCAAAACAGCAGCTCCTCAAAATGATGGCAAACATCCAGTTCTTGTGTTCTAGTCTTAGCTCAACCTTCATTGGGTTGCCAGGTTGCCAAACACGTGCTTTTTTCGGAGACACCTGAGTTCTGAGATTGTACCTGCTTCAGTGACCATGACGGGCCCCGGATCTGCATTTGTAATGTTTGGGAAAGGAGGTGTGTGGAGCCTTTGCTGCTAATAGCACCAAAATATCCCAATTAAAAAGAGGGAACAGGGGACTATGTGTTTTCATTGGCTCATGCTGACGGTGTCGGCAGCTGCCAGGGAAGCGGACGCTCTACAATATGTTTCTGTTTTTAGAGATGAGAAGAGAGTCATTGAGAATGGCTGTGAAGCATATGCACGCTATAAAAAAGTTCACACTTACACTCGTTTTAGATGTGTTTGGGGTTAATTGGTGAGACATAACAAACTTGATTTTTTTTTAGATGGTCATCGTGGACATGTTTTGTTTGAAGTTTTAGAGATTCGTAAAGGTACAACTGCACTTTTTTTGTAAATATGCTCATTTTACAGCTCCCCTAAAGTTAAACCATTAAGAAGTTTAACCATTTTTTAATCTATTCAGACAATCTCCGAGTCTGGCGGGAGCACTTTTAGCTTAGCTTAGCATAAATCATTGAATCAGATTCGACCATTAGCATCTTGGTCAAAAATGACTAGAGAGTTTTGATTGTTTTTTCTATTTAAAGCTTGATTTACAGCGGCATCTTGCAACCATGGAGACATTTGTAAAAGCTACTTTCAGGTTCTGTGTAATTAGCCATTTTTATCGGATGCATCCATGGTACTGAAGCAAATTACTTTGATTATTACGCCATATTGAGAGTATAGTTTCTAGCCATATCAGTCTAGAAAATAGCAACTCTTCAATTTCTGTCAGTTTTGGTACAAAATGATGCAACTACAGATGATTCAAGGTCAAAACTTTGACGATTCATCAAAACTTGTAATTTTTTTGAGTGAGATGCTAATGGTCTAATCAGATACAATGATTTATGCTAAGCTAAGCTAAAAGTGCTCCCGTCAGACCTGGATATCGAATGAGTTTATTTAAAAATGGGACAACTTAAATGTTAACTTTAGGGGAGTTGTAAAATGAGCTTATTTCCAAAAACAACCTTAACTACGTAAACGCTTAAAAACTGAATAATGTATTTTACGTTTGTTTATGCTATAGAATAACATGTTGACATTATCTTGAGCTTGTGTTAATCTTATATAAGAGATTTCATTAAAAAAAAAACCTCACTGATATCAGGACACTAAAATCAAGCAGCTAAAAAATCTGTTGTATTAACTCACCATCATGTTGTTCCACTCAATTTTCACTTGATAAACCAAATAGACAAAGCCTTTTATGTAGATAATTCCATACAGTAGAGTGTTAAATACAAAAAAGTACGTAAAAAATCCAGAGCTTGTAAAAACACAAGGATTAAATAAAAAATTGGGTCTGGTGGGAGCACTTTTAGCTTAGCTTAGCATAGATCATTGAAACAGATTAGACCACTAGCATCTCGCTCAAAAATGACCAGAGTTTCAATCATTTTTCTATTTAAAGCTTGACTTACATTGGCATTTTGCAACCATGGAGACATTTGTGAGAGTTGTTTTCAGGCTCTGCGTAATTAGCTATTTTTACTTGATGCATCCATGGTATGGCAATAAATTTCCTTGATTATTACACCATAATGACAGTATACACTAGCTGACAAAAGTATTGTCGCCTATCCAAGTTTTAGTAAAAACAAATAATATTTTGACTTCTAGCTTCATGCTTATTTTACCAAACTAAAATATAATCATGCCTTGATTTTTAATTAATTAGGACAGTAAGGTCTGACTTTAGGTCTTGTCACTTAGCAGAAATAATGTCCAGTATAGAATATAAAGTCATGCTGCAGTGGGAAAAGAATAAATTTTTTGTATGACTCCCATGAGCTTGGAGGAGCATCCATACATCTCTGCAATGACTCAAATAATGTATTAATAAAGTCATCTGGAATGGCAAAGAAAGCGTTCAGAGTATTTCAAGATTCTTTGGATTCATCTTCAATGCCTCCTCCTTCATGTTACCCCATAAATGCTCAATAATGTTCATGTCTGGTGACTGGGCTGGCCAATCCTGGAGCACTTTGACCTTCTTTGCTTTCAGGAACTTTGATGTGGAGGCTAAAGTTTGAGAAGGAGCGCTATATTGCTGAAGAATTTGCCCTCTCCTGTGGTTTGTAATGTAATGGGGAGCACAACTGTCTTGATACCTCAGGCTGTTGATGTTGCAGATCTCTCGCGCGCCCCCATACTAAATGTAACTATGATTTTTCCACCAAACTTGACTTATTTCTGTGAGAATTTTGGGTCCATGCGGGCTCCAGTAGGTCTTCTGCAGTATTTGTGATGATTAAGATGCATTTCAACAGATGATTCATCAGAAAAATCTACCTTCTGCTACTTTTCCAAATGATCAACTAGAAGTCAAGTTGTTATTAGTTGCTCTTACAACTGGGACTTTTGTCAGGTAGTGTAGTTTTTAACTACTTTTCATTTCACATAGCAACATTGCATTTTCTGTCTGTCTTAGTACAAGATGCAACTACAGAAAAGTCAATCTTTAAACAGGAAAATCATCAAAACTTGTAATTTTTGGAAAGAGATGCTTATGGTCTAATCCGATTCAATGATGCAAAGCTAAGCTAAAAGTGCTTCTGTCAGACCCGGAGATCGGCTGAATTTATTAAAAAATGGAACAACTCAACTGTTAACTTCAGGGGAGTTGTAAAATGAGCTAATTTTCAATAAAAGCTGTGTTCCTTTGAATAGCTTTTACTAGAACTGAGGTTGAATGTAATCCTCAGGCCTCATCATAAACAAAGTTTGCTGACCTAGACTGCATTTCTCAACATGAGGGCTGTTTGACACAGTAAGCAGAATACTGATTATGCTATCTCAGATACCTCAGCCCAAAATTTAATGCAGAACTAATTGGATGTGTCTTCAAAGCTGATCATGTTAATGGAGTAATACTATACACGTTCAGCTTTCTTTAGTGCACAAATAATCTGCAAAGTTACAAAGACACTCTAAAGGGTGCTATTTCATGTGTATACTATGAGTTGTTAAATGCTTGATTCTGACTGGCTTATGAACATTCTAAGGTGTGCTATTTTCAGATAAACACAAAGCTAAAGCCGTTTCATTCAGGTTTTGACCGCATTGTAATTCTTTCACTGTGCTGTATGAAGAGTGTGCAGCCTAAAACGCAAAAATGTAATATTGATAAAATAAATTTAAAGCTTAAAGTTACTTTTCTGTGGTTACATTGTTTACTGAGACTGACAGAAAATAAAGGTGCTAATATATATATATATATATATATATATATATATATATATATATATATATATATATATATATATATATATATATATATATATATATATATATATGTATGTATATATATTAGTAATTCCGAGTGTTGACCACAAAAAAGTACATTAAAAATCTAAATTTCAAAAATTTGTGAAGAAATAAAGACTGCAAAGCTTAAACAAGGATTAAAAAAATTTGGGGTCTGGCGGGAGCACTTTTAGCTAAACTTAGCACAGATCATTGATACGGATTAGACCATTAGCATCTCACTCAAAAATGACTTACAGCCATGGTACGGCAGCAAATATCCTTGATTATTACGCCATAATGAGCATATAGTTCCTAGCCATATCAGTCTAGAAATAGCAACTTTTCATTTTCCGTCGGTCTTCCATCGATGCATGATGCAACTACAGAAGATTCAAGCTAAAAAAATCATCAAAACTTGTAATTTTTTTGAGTGAGATTCTAATGGTCTAATCTGATTCAATGATTTATGCTAAGCTAAGCTAAAAGTGCTCCCGTCAGACCCGGAGATTGGATGAGTTTATTGAACAATGGTACAACTTAACATTAGGGGAGTTTTAAAATGAGCTTATTTCCTAAAAAAAACTGTATTTTACGTTTTTTTATGCTTTAAAATAAAATGTTGACTATCTTGAGCTTATGTTAGTCTTATATCAGAGATTAAACCAGAAAACTCAATGATATCGGGATGCTAAAATCATGCAACTATAAAAATCTTTTGTATCAACTCACCCTCATGTTGTTTCACTTGAACTCCATTTGATAAACCAAAAAGTTTTTTATACAGATAATTTCATACACTTCCAGTGTTAAAAACAAAAGTACAGAAAAAAAGTCTATATTTCAAAAAACTGTGGAGCAATAAAGAATGAAAAGCTTGTAAAAACACAAGGATTAAAAAAATTCTGGGTCTGCCAGGAACACTTTTAGCTTAGCTTAGCATAGATCATTGAAACGGATTAGACCATTAGCATCTCACTCAAATGACTAGAGTTTTGATCATTTTTCTTTTAAAGCTTGACTTACATTGGCATCATGCAACCATGGAGACATTTGTAAGAGCTATTTTCAGATTCTGTGTAATTAGCTATTTTTACCATGCTACAGCCATGGTACACGCAACAAATATCCTTGATTATTACGCCATAATGACAGTATAGTTTCTAGCTGTATCAGTCTAGGAAATAGCAACTTTTTAGTGCATGATGCAACTACAGAAGTTTCAAGCTAAGAAAATCATCAAAATTTTAATGCAAAACTTATTGCACTAATTGTGTCTTTCACGGTCGA
Source organism: Danio aesculapii (assembly GCF_903798145.1). Lineage (NCBI taxonomy): Eukaryota > Metazoa > Chordata > Actinopteri > Cypriniformes > Danionidae > Danio > Danio aesculapii. The sequence continues at coordinate 9,370,201 of NC_079458.1, forward strand.
AGCTGATCTTGTTAATGGAGTAATACCATGCTTTTACACTTTCAGCTTTTAGTGCACAAAATATTTGCAGTTACAAAGACACTCCAAAGGGTGTTATTTAATGTTATACTATGGGTTGTTGAATGCTTCATTCTGATTAACATTCTAAGCTGTGTCATTTTCAGATAAACGCCCAGCTAAAGCAGTTTCATTCAGGTTTGGACCACATTGCAATTCCATCAAAGCGCTGTATGATGTATGCGCAGCTCAAAACTCAAAAATTAAATATTAATGAAATAAATGAGCTACTTTTCTGTGGTTACATTATTTACTAACACAGAAAAATCTATATTTTCTATGCCAATATGGCTAGTAATATTATCGTTCTGGGTAATAATCAAGGAACTATATTAGTACACAATATATGTAGTATAGTTCCTAGCCATATCAGCCTAGAAAATTGCAACTTTTCTTTTTCCATTGCTCTTAATACAGGTTGAAACTACAGAAGTGTCAAGTTTTAAGTAGGAAAATGATCAAAACTCAATGGTCATTTTTGAGCGATATGCTAATGGTCTAATCTGATTCAATGATTTATGCTAAGCTAAGCTAAAAGAGCTCCCACCAGACCCACAGATTGTCTGAATGGATTACAAAATGGTAAAACTCAACTGTTTAATTCTTGGCAACTTGTAAAATTAGCCTTTTAATGTTTCTATAACAACTGCCTTTTGTTTGACATGTAAAAAACGACGTATTTTATTTCGTTTTATGCGGTAGACTGAAATATTAACATCATCTTGAGCTTGTGTTATTGTTATATAAGAGATTTAACCAAAAACTCACTGATATCAGGACACTAAAATCAAGCAGCTAAACAAATCTATTGTATTAACTCACCCTCATATATTGTTCCACTCAAACTCCGCTCCGTCTTCCTTTTTGTGAAGATAATTCCTTGCACAAGAGTGTTAAACACAAAAAAGTATTTAAAAATCTATATTTCAAAGATTGCGAAGCAACATAGACACATTACTTTAAACAGCAGACATGCAAAGCTTGTAAAAACACAAGGATTAAAAGAAAACAAGTGTATATACAACCAAACTTAAAGACCTTACACCCCGACATCTGTGCGTCAATGTCAGCTTTTTATGTTACGCAACGAGTATCTGTGAACTGAAGAGCTTTCATGTGCTTCCCCACAATCTGTGCGTCCTCAACATTTTTCCATACATGAGGAATGTGCATGTGTCTCGGGCTGTTTTTGGCCAGTTGCTGCAGTATGTGTCGGGCCGGTCTGTTGCAGTATGCGAGTGTGTTTTTGAGACGGGAGACGATGACGACCCCCTACAGAGAAGCCTAGCTGCTCGCTGCATTTCAGAGAGATTTCAAGTGATTTACAGCCTCCTGTCGCACGCAGACAGACAACTTGACAGATACACAGGCGTACGCAGTCAGACAGGCACGTAACAACACGCAGACAGACTTACAGACAGGGCTGAATACCATACGCCTGCTTTAAATCGAGGACAAACATGGATTAAATTTATTTGTGAGCTACAACTTCAGTCTTTGTCAGTATCTGATATATTATGGAGCTTAATATATGCCAAAACAACCTGAGTTTGAACTGTGTTCATTTGATTTATTGACAATTGTAATAGGGCTGCACAATGTATCCTTTCAGCATCGATATCGCAATGTGATCATTTGCAATAGTCACATCGCGAGCAAACACAATGCTGAGTTTGGATTATAATTTAGCATTTCGCAAGTGTTTTTTAAAGCCTGTGCCTGTGTGTGGATTTTAAAAGCATTCGGACATAATAAATTGTACTGTTTGCTCCAGTTTCCTCCACAGTCCAAAGATATACGCTATAGGTGAATTGGGTAAACAAAATTAGCCTTAGTGTATGACTCTGCATGTGAATGCGAGAGTGTACAGGTGTTTCCCAGTACTGGGTTGGGGCTGGAATGGTATCCGCTGTGTAAAACATATGCTAGAATAGTTAGTGGTTCATTACTCTAAATAAATAAAAATAAATAAATAAGGAATAAGGAATAAATAAATAAGGAACTAAGCCGAAAGAAAATTAATGAATGAATGATTATGAAAAGAAGACTGCAGTATTATTTTACACTTGATTGTTCAATTACTGTATACCTGAATATAGTTTGACTCCTCGGAAAACAATAAAACGCAGCTCTTTAGTTAATTTGATCTTTTTCTTTATTGAATTGCTTGTGGATTGTTTATTACATTTTGTACACTCCTATAGAGAATCATTCCAATCAGTCTAAAATGATTATTTCTTTTCAAATTCAACACATTTAGTGAAATTGTATTCATATCGCAATATACAGTTGAAGTCAGAATTATTAGCCCCCCTTTGAATTTTGTTTTCTTTTTTAAATATTTCCCAAATGATGTTTAACAGAGCAAGGAAATTTTTACAGTATGTCTGATAATATTTTTTCTTTCGGAGAAAGTCTTATTTGTTTTTATTTTTTAAAAACCATTTTAAGATCAAAATTATGTTATATTTATTCAATAGTCTACAGAACAAACTATTATTATACAATAACTTGCCTAATTACCCTAACCTGCCTAGTTAAGCTAATTAACCTAGTTAAGCCTTTAAATGTCACTTTACGCTGTATAGAAGTTTCTTGAAAAATATCTAGTCAAATATTATTTACTGTCATCATGGCAAAGATAAAATAAATCAGTTATTAGAAATGAGTTATTAATGAGTTTATTTTTTCAGAATTCTTCAGTATATTTTTCCTTTGTGTTCAACAGAAAACGAGAAACTCAAACCTTTTTGGAGGATGAGTAAATGATAACAGATTTTTTAGGGTATTATCCTTTTAATGCATATAGCTTTTATACAATTCCAAAATAATATGCTAATGTCGTTTTATACTTTATCTTACACACAATATTGTGTTTTTGTCAGTGTAGACAAGTATTACTTATAAAACCACAAAATAACTAATAAAACTAATAATAACTAAATAATATAACCCAGTGGGTGCCTTGATTTTTCCAAAATCATTACAAGACTGTCCTGTAATCAATTTTTTGGTGTCAATGTTAGATGTCAATTTGATGTTGTTTTGACTTCAAGGTAGTTTACATGAATTGTAGGAATACAAAATCCAGTGTGCGTTTGGAATTGAAGCTGTCAGATACTTTTTGTGTCATTATTTTGGTGGTCAAATAAATTTGAAGGTTATGACATCAAATCGATTTACGTTTCCGACGTGTTTTTTTTTTATGTCGTTTTGACATCAAGGTGCCTTTGGATAGTTTAAGTTGGCATTCTCATCCTACTACTCAATTTCTATTTGTATTTTGTATGTTGTGACATCAAGGTGCCTGCTGAGAACATTGAACATTGAATTCTAAGTAAAGAGAAGAACTAAAACTGTAAAAATATACACGTATATGAATGGAGGTTGTTTCAGATTATGAAAGATTATTATTTATTGGTTCAAAATGTTTTAAAAAACCCACAATAATATAAGTTGGCAATTTGTAATAAATATAGAGGTGGTGGCATCGGCTGGAAGGGCAAACATGTGCTGGATAAATTGGCGGTTCATTCCGCTGTGGCGACCACGGATTAATAGAGGGACTAAGCTGAAAAGAAAATGAATGAATGAATGAATGAATAAATGTGTGTTGAAAGAGCAGTATCAACAGATATTAAGCAGACAGTCTACTAATACTCAAATGGACCATCAAAATAAAGTGTTACAGTTTATTTTTTAAAAGCCTTTGAAAATTTTTCATATAATTCTTGCTAATGTCAATAACTTGTGTAGGGAGGGACAAATGTACAATAGGAAAAGTACTGTATACTAGTTTACATCACTTCATTTTCACTATTAGGCTAGCACGTCATGATTTTGCCAAGTTCGATGCGATCCTGGATTAACATCAATGTTGATCCTGGAACATCATTTTTGTTCGAAGATGTAATCCATACCTATTCTCTACCCCCAAACCCAACCATAACAGTAAATTATTCTCAAAATCAGAGGGGAATAATAGTTGGATATTTTCGATTACAGGTAAAAAAATCGAATCTGTTGGAGACCTTTAATAGATTAATAGGTGATGAAAAAGTCCACAGGGGGGATTTGATCCCCAGAATGGGGAAGTCCAAAAGTAAAATGGAAAATATAATACACTAGTGTTTTGGAATATGGAAAAACTGTCTTTCCACTGTTTAATTATTCTTGTCTCTTTTATTCCTGATTTTGTAAAGCACTTTGAATTGCCACTGTGTATGAAATGTGCTATATTTAAAAAAATTGCCTTATACAGACTTTGGAAAAAGGTGGCAATAACTTCATTATGAAAATTTTAATCTGTCATGTTACAGAAGCATCTGTAAATAATATACACGTATTCAAGTTTTCCATATTTTGACTTCACTTTATACTACATTTTAGGTTTAAAGGAAATGTGCAAAGAAATTAAAAGATAAAGCTCGTTTTTTTCATGCGCAGCACTTATAATTGCTTATAAAATGTGTGTTTTAATCAGATCTGAACCCAACTCGCTTGTGATGTGATGCAAATTAACTGATGAAGACATTTCCTCCATAGAGGCAGAACACAGGCTACTGTAAATATCCTAATTGACTAAACAAACATTTGTCTTGATCAAACAGTCTTAATGTAACAACATAATCCCACTTCCTCCAGATTCTAATGAGCCGCACACATTTCAAGCAGCCATTCTATTAGGACTTAAAATATCATTACGCAAATGTAATGAATGCATCTTTGTAGCTTTTTAAATGTATTTAAAGTGTATTATTTTGCCACGAGTGTTTCCACAACCTTAATTAAAAATCATAATTAATCTCAGGGTGTTAGAATTGTCAAATAATAAAAAAAACAACTTTAAATATCTCAAAATACTCATTCAAACGCAAATGAATAAACATAACAGAACCCAATAGAGAGTTTGCCATTTACATTTTTCCCCTTCCCCAAAAAAGACAAGATTTAAAACATAAATCTTTATCCGTTGTCTTATTTTAGTCCTCCGTTCTCATTCCAACACTTGTCAAAACTTTTAAAAAGTGGACCAAAGTGCTTTTAAATAGCATGGAGCATGACTAATGAGAGAAACATGTTAAAATCATTGCAAAAAAAAGTCCTTGGAAGACAAATGAATTTTCAGCAGAATAATTAACTTAATTAACAAATTTGCATGCATATTCATCAAGCTATTGAAGTCTCTCCAGCCCGGGCTTGATGAACGTCGCCGTAATAACCATCTCATTTACATTCTACCATCTACTGCTATTTAGAGCTGAAAATGAGAAATAAAAGAAGAGGCACATTTCTGAATGCGCACGCACGCCGGATCGTCTGCTGTACGCTTTTGCAGAAGCACAGCCCACGTTTGCTCTATCGTGTTGAGATGTTGCTGTAATGAGCTCCAGAGGAAGGCAGCGTGCATGTGTGTGTGTGTGCCCTCGGCCCTTTCTCTCTCTCCTGGGCTTTGTGTTGGCAGGCGTCCCTGACTCGCGGTTCTCCAGGGTTGGCAGACTGTGCTACCCGCTGTCTCTGCAGGGCAATCTTTACAGGCAGCAAGGTGTAACAGCACAGACTGCCGCACCAGGCCTGAGGATACCATCGCAACCCAGCTCGTCTCAAACATACACACACGCACACACACAATCAGTCAAACAGGCATCGGTGCTTTAATTGTATCTGCATATTTCTGCATTATGCAAGCATGCCACTTTTATTCACTGGATTATATTTACATTCGTGTGTTTGGCAGATGCTTTCGAGCACAGCGATTTGAATTGCAGAGCTTATACACTGAAAAAACAATTCACTGGGTTCTACTAATTTATTTTAAGATAAGTGGTTGAAAACAATTTATATGGACTGAATTTAAACAATCAATTTAATAATGTTTAACTTAATTTGTTTACTTAAATTCAGCCTATAAACTCACCAGCCACTTTATTAGGTACACCTTACTAGTACCGGGTTGGACCCCCATTTGCCTTCAGAACTGCCTTAATCCTTCATAGCATAGATTTAACAAGGTACTGGAAAATTCCTCAGAGATTTTGGTCCATATTGACATGATAGCATCATGCAGTTGCTGCAGATTTGTGGGCTGCACATCCATGATGTGAATCTCCCGTTTCACCACATCCCAAAGGTGCTTTATTGAATTGATCTCTGGTGACTGTGGAGGCCATTTGAGTACAGTGAACTCAATGTAATGTTCAAGAAACCTTTCTGAGATGATTCACGCTTTATGACATGGTGTGTTATCCTGCTGGAAGTAGTCATCAGAAGATTGGTACACTGTGGTCATAAAGAGATGGACATGGTCTGCTACAATGCTCAGGTAGGCTGTGGCGTTGACACGATGCTCAATTGGTAATAATGGGCCCAAAGTGTGCCACGAAAATATTCCCTACACCATTACACCACCACCACTAGCCTGAACCGTTGATACAATGCAGGATGGATCCATGCTTTCATATTGTTGGCGCCAAATTCTGACCCTACCATCCGAATGTTGCAGCAAAAATCGAGACTCATCAGACCAGGCAACGTTTCTCCAATCTTCTATTGTCCAGTTTTGGTGAATTGTAGCCTCAGTTTGCTGTTGTTAGCTGACAGGAGTGGCACCCGATGTGGTCTTCTGATGCTGTAGCCCATCCGCCTCAAGGTTGGACGTGTTGTGTGTTCAGAGATGCTCTTCCGCATACCTCGGTTGTAACGAGTTACTGTTGCCTTTCTATCAGTTTGAACCTGTCAGGCTACTTTCCACTGACCTCTGGCATCAACAAGGCATTTACTTCCACAGAAATGAAAGCTTTAGCGATAGTTCTGCCAGGAAGACTGATATGTCACATCATTCATAATAATTATCTCATCAGCCTATAACAACTAAGCGAGCTACATATAAGCCCATCTAAACAATCTGTTTCGCTGTACTCAGGTGACGTTGCGGAAGTTTTCCTCCATCCTCCTCACCACCACCAGGTCAGCCTCGTCTCCACTCAGGGGGTTGGCTTCACCCCGCCTTCATCTTCAGGCAGGATCTGCCAGCTCATCCAGAGTTCTGCACTATAGACGGGGCTTATGCCAAAGAAATTTATGAAAGGACAGTAACGAACTTGCATTTATCCAAACAATTTACAATAAATGTTAAAACGTTTATCTGCCTCCTAAAAAGTCTTTCTGGTAGAACTGCCGCTCACTGGATATTTTCTCTTTTTCCGAACATTCTCTGTAAACCCCAGAGATGGTTGTGCGTGACAATCCCAGAAGAAATTTGCGTTAATGAGCAGTTGGACAAGTGTACCTAATTAAGTGGCTGGTAAGTGTGTGTATATATTCCCAATTCTATGTGAAAGCACTGTTCCTCCATTTGAGCTAAATGAATATATTTGTAAGTGAAAACACACAATAAAATATTTTCAAATGTAACATTTGTATAAAACATTTTATTTAAATACATCAGAATTATTTTAGAACAGTGCACAGGCTGTAGGCTACTATAAACTACTTATGTTGATTTTGTAGTATGATTTTACATTATGATGGTATGACTTATTTTAGTAATTTAGCTGCCTGCTGAGCGTCAACTCTTTGTGTTTTTCCACAAAAAATGTATTTGAAACAACTTGAGGATGATTAAAAATAACAGGATTTACTCTTTAGAGAAACTATTCCTTAAAGTGTGCATGTGTTGAACACATAACAATCTTTACAGTCTTGAAAAATGCTGTTAAAAAGCTTCAAACTAATGTTCAAGTTAAAGACAAATGAAGAAAAGACAGCCTATTGGTTTATTTCATTATTTTCATGTCATTTTAAATTTAAGACGGCGCGTTTCTTTGCATATGGAACAATTAGGAAGCGAACAGACATGTTTGAGAGGTTCATTAGAGCTGCTCTGAAATAGAGAAATCACCCAAAGGCCTAACCTGATCACCAATCTTACAACAGTTTCCACTGAACGTAACATATGCTCGACATATTCTAGAGGGCTGCGTTTCTCCCTAAAGATTCATTCATCAGATTTATGAAGTACTGGATCAGAAATAGAGAGAGACGAGTCTGGGTTGTGCTAATGCACGTCACTTTTAGCTGCTTCTGACATTTTTATTAAGTTTTATGGCATTGTGAGGAGACAGGGGGTTTGTAGTTGTTCGTAATTTACACTTTTGAGAATTTGAAAAGCTCTTTAAGGTTTGTGCAAAAAGATGATTTTGGATGAACAATCACAAAGGGCTTTTTGATATAATCAACATCTTTTATATACAATGAGATGTATTGACATTATACTTCAATGCGGAAGTGTGCTCATTTTTGCGATTGTTTTAAAACTTACGTTTCAGCTGCCATTGGGGGAAATGACTAAGAATAATAAATGGCAGAAAACGGTCAAACTACTTGCTCTACACGTGTTTGCAAGACTATACAGACAAAGTAGAATAATATATTAAGAGAATATCAGTTTGCAACATCAAGCAGCAGAACGAGCTGTTTTTAACATCTGAAAGAGAAGTGGGGTTTATTCATAAACTAATTTCGAGAGGATCACGTGCTTATGATTTATCACAGCCGGTCACGTATTAAGCTAATCAGTATCATCCAATCATATGAGCCATAAGCTACTATAAATAACCACAGTTTTCAGTCCACTTTATCTTCGTTTGGAAGAAACCCCTCTTCCTCCCCATTCTCCTCCTTCACTATAGATCGGGCGGCACGGAGGCCCAGTGGTTAGCACTGTTAGCCCCACAGCAAGAACACTGCCATCCCTGGTCCTGCCAGGTCGGTAGGTGTTTCTGTGAGGAGTTCGTATATTCTCCCCGTGTCCGCGTGGGTTCCGCGTGGGTCCCGGGTTCTCCGGTTTCCTCCCACCATCCAAATATATACATCATGCATAACAATCAAGCATTTGTCTAGCCCCCTTTTTTCCTCACGTGTTCCCTTAGCTACTGCAGACGGGGAGTTCTGAGATCCACCGAGCTCAGGCTCCCCTCTCACTCTGCAAACGGGAGGAAGCCCCGGGCTCGAGGATCCCTTGATCTCGGGGCTCTCTCCCGGGACAGCATGCCAAACAAGCTTTTGATGAATCATCAGCTAAGTGTGAACTCTTGAAATGGAAGTGATTGAGACCGGAAGTCTCGAGCCAAAAAGATTCAAATGGCTGTGCCCGCTTGTACACAAAGAATAAGGTGAATATCTTGCATTAAGGACATCGTGAGGGCATCATGTTAAAGAAATAATCATCTTTTTTGGAAATAGGTTTATTTTCAAGTCACCTTAAGTTAAACAGTTGAGTTTTACCACTTTTGAATCCGTTCAGATCTGGCAGTAGCACTTTTAGCTTAGCTTAGCATAAATCATTAAATAGGATATAAGCCATATCAGTCTAGAACAGTGGTTCCCAAAGTGGGGGACAATGAGGAAGGGTCGTTATATTAAAAACACAGCAATAGCATCAGATGCAACACTGATTTTATGGCACCAGGTTAAACTTTCTGACACCTTTACAGGACTCACGTCTATTAAAAATAAATCCAGGCCTAAGCTAGACATAGAGGATGGTCTCCGAGTGGCGTTCTCCAAAATTAAACGATGAATAGACTTGGACCTATTGGTATGTGTGCACCATTGTGTGCAAGGTTTATATATCTATAACCACCTCAGAAAATATTGTCAGTCTGGCATTGTTATTTTGGGGGTCACAAACTGAAAAGTTTAGGAGTCCCTGGCCTAGAAAATAGTAACTTATTTTCCCTTGGTCTTTGTACACAATGCAACTAAAAAAGTGCCAAGCTTTAAATAAGAAAATGATCAAAACTTGATTTTTTTATTGAGATGCTAAAGGTCTAATCTGTTTCAATGATCTATGCTAAGCTAAGCTAAAAGTGGAGAAATGGAGATCGGCTGAATGGATTAAAAAATGGTGAAACTCAACAGTGAGGAGTTGTGAAAAGGGTTATTTAGGGTTACATATTATTTTAGGTCACATGCACATATATTTAAATTAATCGTTAGGTACAATGCACTTACTATATACATCCATGATGTACATACATTGTACTTATATTATGCATGCAATTACATCTGTGATTATCTTTTACAATTACATTAATACAGTATTGATTCATCCCTTACACCTTAACCCGCCCATAATCCCAAACCTGTCTCTAACCCTTCTCCCAATACAATATGAACACAATAACATTGTACTTATTTTTTTGACGTAATTGGTTAAAACTTCAAATAAGGTCTAATTTTTTTTAGTATTAGTGCATTTTTGTGTTGTTTTTTTAATCGATGATTGTGTTTAGCATGTATTTGTGCTTACAGTAATTTACCATCATTATAATTTCTGTGAATTGTTACAAAGGTTGACACCTAAAGGCAATGGCACAGCGAACATTTGTAGTAAAAGTGCCTGTTTAGATGGTTTCCACCATGCTGATTCCTCCCTCCAGTGGAGCCACACAGCTCAGGAAGTGTTTGATGGTGATATAGACAGAGAAAGTTCTGAAGAAAGTCCCAAACTCACAGAGGGATTTGATTACCTCTATCCATTATCCACACAGTGAGTGATGGAGTAGCTAACCATCTGTCATCTGATTCATTTGCATCATCAACACCTGCCTGCCTGTTTATGGCTCACCATGTTTTTTTTTATAATCCTCTCACACTTTTCTGCCACTTTGATGGAATCCGAAAATGTTTTGTTAAAGCCGAAATGAAAGCACCCTTGCTTAAAGCTATGCTTCACTTCATTACGCTGAGGCGACGCTGTTTTCATTTCACGGGCTCGAAATGGCACAATAAGGCAAAGAGAAATGTGTGGTTGATTCATGACGCTCTGACAGTGGAAATGTGTTTGAATCACTCATGCTTGAAAAAAAAACTGTACTTCTATTGTAATGACACTCCATCATATTGCTCTAATTTGAGTAAAAGCTTTTGTTTGTGTTGCTCAAAGTGTCCTATTATATGGGTGACGCCTGCTGATTCAAGTAACAAAACATTTCTGTCATCTCAAAAAAGGACTTTTTTTACCTACTTATTTGTTTTTGAGACAACTTAATTCTTTTATGTTGAATCTACTTAAATTTGTAAAAACAATTAAGTTAGCTTAATCCATTTGTGTTGGGACAACATGAAGGAATTGTGTGGAACCCAGCATTTGTTTGCACTGTAAAAAGTGCTACACAATTCCTTCATGTTGTCCCAACACAAATTGATTAAGCTAACATCACAAATTTAAGTGGATTCAACATAAAAAAATGAAGTTTCCCAGAATTGTGTTGTTTAAGCTATAAGTAGAGGAGAGCGGGGACCAAAGTAATGTGGGACGAAAGTAACAAAGCAATTTTTTTGAAGTCCTGACATTTGATATCCACGCTATAACAGCACATTCTGCATGTAACCCTTGATGGAGCTGCCAAATATCAGCTCATTTCAGGACTGTGTCCCACAGTTAGCTCCAAATTTCTGTTTTTAAGTGCAAGAAGTTAATTATTGTAGCGCTTCCTTTTTCTTATTACAAGATGTGTTTCACTTTTCATGTGTCACACTAATGATCAATCAACAGGTTATTTACTGCAATAACACATCCTTGAGTTTGAAATCTTTTTTGATTCCAAAAGTTTTTCAGTTTAAAAGTAAATCAGATTTCTGTGGAGGAGAAAGTAACAGTTATTTATGTCCCACTGCTAATAGCCAAACCTTATTTTTTGCTTTCACATTAGAGTTTGCAGTGTTCAGATTCAGATGTTTTAAAACATTAATGCATATTGCCAATAATAACAAAAAACTATTCAAAAATTGTAGAAAATCTTTACATTTTGCATTGTTGAATTACTTTTGAAACATCTGATGGAAGTGAAATGTTAAATATATATTTATTTATTTACTTATTTGCAAAAATAAAGGACAAAATATGTTTGCAGTGAACATTAACAAGGTCATAAGGTCATAGTCAGATATATTTAAAATAAACAAGATTAAACCAGTAAATCTAGCAAATATTGTTGTGTTACTTTTGACCCACCCGTGTGTTACTTTCGTCCCTGCTGATGGGGTCAAAAGTAACAATGTGCACCTTTTGTTTAAAGTGAAGTTATATTGAAGTTGCTCTTTAGTGATATAAAATAACAACTGATTTTGATAGACCAGTCTTGTGAGTTAGTTACCACAGCAAAAATATATTTCTGGCTAAAACATCATCTTTTAAAATGAGATTTTTATGAAAAAATTTTGCTTTCATCCCCGCTCTCCCCTAGTTTGAACAAGCAGCTTTTTTTTGAGTGTTTACCAAATTGAGTTAACAGAAAAAAGAAACCTGAAAATCTGTTTAAAAATATTTTAGTTCTGTTTTTTTTGCTTTTAAAATGACTAGCAATTCTGTGGTATTTACTTAAGCATGGTATCTAATAACTTATTTCAACTCAATTCAATTAAATGAACAAGGCCTTAATCAACTACATTATGCATTTGTATGCATGTTGTAGGTTATTAACTCACAAAAAAGAAACAGAAGATGCGAATCATTTGCTGGAGGGTCAAATCGTTTATCAGTTTTTGATTTATAGAGCTGGATCATACACATCATTTGCTTTCTGAGTCAAACTTAGAGTGATTCATGAAAAAGAATTGACTCATAATTCGGCTATCAAGCTACACTTGTTGTGCTGTTTTTTTTCTGAGCCAAGTAAAGGAATCAACTCATAATTGCCTTGACATTATTTATACATCATATGTAAAATTTTGATTTAAAAAAAAAGAAAAAACAAAAACAGATAATAGAAATCATTAGTTTGGGAGTCAACTCATATTTAAATTTTGAATTCACTAAAAGAACCACTTCATACAAGCAATTTATTTGATATTGTAATTATTTGTTTTGGATTTACAAAAGAAGTCAAACTAAATTTGTGCGGTTCATGACAAAGAATTGACTCATGTTTCAGGAATCTAAATATTTCTGATCCATGTAAAGGAATCAGCTCATAATAGCGCTAACATTACTTATACAGTACACTACCTGACAAAAGTATTGTCGCCTCTCCAAGTTTTAGGAACAACACATAACAACTTGACTTCATTTGGTATCAGAAGTGGCTTATATGAAAGGCAAAGGCCTTTAGATTATGCTTATTTTCCCAAAATAAAACATGATCATACCTTGATTTTTAATTATTTAATAAGAACAATAAGGTCTGACTTTGCTTAGACAAAATTCTTGTCCCTTAACAGAAATAATGTACAGTATAGAATATAAAGTCATGGTGCGGTGTAAAAATGAATTAATATTATGTATGACTCCCATGAGCTTGGAGGACTGCATCCATACATCTCTGCAATGACTCAAATAACTTATTAATAAAGTCATCTGGAATGGCAAAGAAAGCGTTCTTGCAGGACTCCCAGAGTTCATCAAGATTCTTTGGATTAATCTTCAATGCCTCCTCCATCTTACCCCAGACATGCTCAATAATGTTCATGTCTGGTGAATGGGCTGGCCAATCCTGGAGCACCTTGACCTTCTTTGCTTTCAGGAACTTTGATGTGGAGGCTGAAGTATGAAAAGGAGCGCTATCCTGCTGAAGAATTTGCCCTCTCCTGTTGTTTGTAATGTAATGGGCAGCACAAATGTCTTGATTCCTCAGGCTGTTGATGTTTGCCATCCACTCTGCAGATCTCTCGCACGCTCCCATTCTGAATGTAATCCCAAACCATGATTTTTCCTTTACCAAACTTTACTGATTTCTATCAGAATCTTGGGTCCGTGCAGGTTCCAATAGGTCTTCTGCAGTATTTGTGATGATTGGGATGCAGTTCAACAGATGATTCATCTGAAAAGTCTACCTGCTGCTACTTTTGCAAATGATCAACTAGAAGTCAAGTTATTATTTATTGCTCTTACAACTGAGATCAACGACAACACTTTTGTCAGGCAGTGTAGATCATACGTATGCCTTTAATTAAAAAGTAAATCAAAAAACATTTTGCTTGAGAGTCAAATTATGCTTTTGGCTCATTAAAAGAACCAGTTCACGAGTCATTTGTTTGAGGTTTTATTACTTGTATGTTTTTGATTTACAAAAAGAACTGGATCATACAAATCACTTGCTTTCTGAGGCATACTCTTGTTGCGTGATTCATGATAAAGAATTGGCTCATGTTTTGCGAATTGTACAACACTGGTAGTGCTAAATTTCTGATTCAAATTCATGAACCAGCTCATAATTGCCTTAACATTACTTTTACATGTTATGTATGACGTTAATTAAAAAGAAAAAAAGACAATATAAATCATTGGTCAGATCATGTTAATTTTATATTGATAACAGTTCATATAAGTCATTTGATTGAGATTTTAATTATTTGCATGTTTTTGGTTCACAAAAATAACCATATCGTACAAATCATTTGTTTATGAATCGAATCACTGAAATGACTTTGATCCACAAAAAAATAAATAATAATAATTGGTTGCTTATTGTATATAAATAATTATCAAAATTCTAAAGAACTACACATATTAATAAAGCCTGATTTAGGGGAATCTTGGGAAATGTAGTCCCACTGGGAACGTTTAGAAGACAGACTGTGTGGCATTTGGCCGATTATTTACTTTTTACATTTCTGAATATTTGACTGTTCAATAGAACTATTATGACATACATAAAAAAAAAAAAAAAACACTAGTGTAAAACTAAACTCCTCTGAGTATTTTTGGGGTGTAATTTAGTCATTATGTAGAAGTGTGGACGCATCGTTGCCTTTGTGGACTCAGAAAGAGAGATTTACGCCTCAAATCTTCTTCACCATTAACTGCAGTGATAATTTATGGCACTGATTCTGGTGCCAAGAGACCATTTGGTCCTTGTGTCTGAGCCATTTTACTAAGACACACACTGTCACGAGCTATCACACACACACATGAATTCTTTACTCAATCACCTATGTTGCTTTTTTTGAACATTTGAAGAACAGGCATTTTAATCACGGTTGGTTATTTAGTCACAGTTGATTGTGACTAAATTCATATTAGGATGAAATTATTTCACAGCATGGGTTCACGATATTGAAAAAATCTGACATTGAAATATTTTGTTCTACTGCGATGTAAACTGCGATATAAATATAATTTCACTAGATGACTTGAATAGCTCTATTTAGAAAGATTTTGGGGATGATCAAGTCATTTTCATGCAGTGCATGGCATAAAATATAATAAATTACAAATATGACAGAGCAAAAATAAAAGTGAAGTAAACATTGCTTCATGGTTTTCTGGGGAGTGTAACAGTATTTAAGTACATAAATTGAACAATCAAACATAAAATGAAATGGTCATCATTGCATTAATACATTTCAATATATATATATATATATATATATATATATATATATATATATATATATATATATATATAATATCTTTTTAATCTTTACTAAATAATCTAATCCTGCGATGTGACTATTGTAGATACACACATTGCGATATCGATGCTCAAACAATATATATTTTCAGCCCTATTTCACAGTGTTTCAAGTGGGAAAACTACCGTTCAATGGATAAAGATTTGCATTACTCCACTTGTCACAATTATTGGTATTTATCGTTTTCAACTACATTGCTTTGGCTATTCATTTAAATGGCAATGGCACTTTGAGGGCATGAAGATGCTTCTTTTGTAAATAAAATAATGTCACAGAACAAAATTATAGATAAATTTAAAAGAGTTACACAAGAAATAATACCATCTGTGCTAAACATAGGATTTCTGGGTCAGACCTGTATCTCAACAAACAAATATAATTATGCTGTATATATTTTTGTACTTATATTCAGATACATTTCAGGAACTACAAATGAAATATATACATTATTCTTTTAAACTATTATTCCTCCAAAAAGTCATTTATTTATGATTATTGCTACTTCTACTACTGTGATGTTGTCAAGTGTAGGTACGGGAAAGGATTAGAGTATATAGTCCAGCAGCATTAATGTGTGCATTTTATTTATTCACTTTGGCTTAGTTCACTTTATTTATCTGTTTTACACAGTGGATGCCCTTCCAGCTGCAACCCAGTACTGGGAAACCGATTTTAATTTATAAATGGCCAACATGCCAACAATAAGCATGCAAATTAGCAACTACTTGTGAGAATTGGTCCCCATATTAAAGATTTCCCATGCTATTATTGCAAAAAAAAAAAAAAAAAAACAGAAGCAACAGAGACCGCATAATAAACCCTAATAGAAAAAAGCCTCATCTCAAACTACAGCTGATCAAATTATTATTAAACAGGTAAATGACTTTCTAAGTCGATCTTTCTCTTTTGTATGTTGTAGTGCTGTATTTATACCATAGTAATATTGTGATCTCCCGATTGCAACAGAGAAATACTGGGAAATCTCTGTAGACTGATGGCATTTCATGCCGTTCAGCCATATAATCTTAAAATGTCAGCAAAATCAATTGTTTTGTCTTCACTTCAGACATAATGCTAGAGAATCATTCAAATACTAGCTTTAAAATGACATTGGTGAAATAGTACCACTTTCTGCTGGTCTGACGTCAGCTGCAGATGTGAATGAATGGTGGAAGAAAGTAGTTCCTCATGCAAAACGATTTTTGAGACTCTCCGTGTTTTCTATTTTATATACACGATTATGCTTTTGATCTGTTGTATAAACACAATATGAGACTTAGCAGTGCGATATGGCTGTATATCGTCACTGGTGGGGCACAAACGCACGCCTTCCACCATTGCTGATACAGCCACATCGCACTGCTACTCGTGTGATATTGCTCATATATATATATATATATATATATATATATATATATATATATATATATATATATATATATATATATATATATATATATATATATATATATATATATATATATATATAATAACAGTCCTTATTTTTATTTGTTCATATAAAACCCCCCAAATTCTGTGCCATATCGCACTAGTAAATTCCTTTTTCTCGACTAAACTCTACAATTCTGTTCTCATTTTTATCATCTCAGAACTCATAGGACCCAAAAGTACATTCTTATCCATTTAAAACGAGGCTCCCAATTGATCTTCATGCTCAAATGTGCTTTAAGCGTCCAACTCAAAGACATTTATCAAAAATAGTCATTAACTTTTTTCCACTCATCTACATTTAACACCGACTACAAATGACTTTACTGTCCAACATTGGGTTTTAATGGCTGCTAAATGTGCCTGTGATTAGCCAACATCTACTTCAGACAAACTTCATGTAATTTGTCCAAATGGGAATAGTTCATACATTTTTAATACTAGGTTTTGAAATTCACATTAACGACCTACTGGATTGATGAGCTCCAGGGCCTCTTGGTGTCACGCTCCCTGCCAACTAGCCGAAAATCAGCTTTAGATGAAACTCAAATGCGACTATTCGTGATCAAGTTGAATCTAATAGTCAAACAAACCTGAAAAATTCCCAACACACACAAAAAACGAGCAAGAAAGTGCTTGGTGAGTATCTGCTAGCTTAAATTAAGCTCCTGGGTCAAATGTAAGAGCCGTATAATAACAGAGAGATCAAGTACCCCGAAACCTTCATACTGAAAACACATTCGCCTCCAGTGCCAGAATACGCGCGCATCATGCCAAGTCTAGAAATAGGGGCGTTCATCTCAGCCAGGACGGGTGCCAAACTGACACCAATCTAATATGCAAATGAGTTGCTGGCTGACGATGTGGTTGCTTCTGTGGGGAGGATCACCTGCACCTCCTCTCGCAGGACATGGTTTTCAAAGGGGTTTATCTCCTTAAACCCTCTAATTAAAATGAGAAATCCCTAAGCCACCAGCACTCGCGCAGAAAAAAAAAAGAAAGAAAGATTATTAGGAAAATTCTGTCTCCCACACCATCTGCGACCCAGGACTTTGTGGAGATTTTTTGGGAACGAGATGGAGAGAGCGAGCAGGATTGGGACTAACGTATGACAACACACTGTTATAGGGGCCTTGCGCAGATAAATCAACATCGCAGCAGCTCTACATTGTTCATTCCTAATTACCGATATTATTAACAAGCAATTCATTCCAGAAACTGTCTCTGAGGCTCTCAGGTGTGAGTTACAGAGTGAACCTTCATTAACAACTATAATCAAACAAGCTCCCTCTGAAACACGCCAGCAGAGATCTTAACATCTGTATGGCGTGTTTAGCATGAGCTCAGAAACTAAATTCCTGCACTTTAATAGCTCGCATCAAGGATCAGGAATGTCTAATTAATGAAGTATACTTTGTTTATGTTTGTTAAAATATCAAGAACAGAACACCTATATTATCTGGACAAAGCTTGTAATTAATTCCCATTGATCTCAAAGCACGTCATCATGCTGCGAGGTAATTTTTTTTTAACCAGTCACCTGATGTGACTCTGAAGCCACATGAAAACAACATCACGGCAAGGCAGATTGGCTGACGGCACCAGATGAATATGCATGAGTCCTTCTTTCACAACTATCCAGAGCGGAAAATATAAACCGCATAACAAATAAGAGAAAACAAATATCACAATTTCATCATGAAAAGCTTGCAACATTTATATTTGAGTTATTTTGATAGTATATTTTGTATGTGTAAAGTATTTAGTCAGAATATAAATGGATTGGATGGATTTATGACAATGGCTGTCGATGGTGAAAGATGATTCTTGCTGCCAGATGGTGTAGTTTTTTTTTTTGTTTTTGTTTCTAGAAAAAGGCTGCATCCAAATATCGCACACTTATTGTAGCTGAAAAACTGTGTGAAAAAATAATTATGTCTGAATTCAAAAAGGTAAGTTTTTTCTGGTTGCAAAGTAATTATTTTCATAAAAATAAGTACTCATTCAAGAGTGTATGCAATTTCGGATGAAGCAAAGGTGTCAAAACTGAACCAGACCATTATTTTGAAGTCAGAAACGAAACGAAGGAAAAAACAACAACAACAAACTGCTGAAAATGGTGTAAAAATATATATACAGTCCACAGCATATATGAGTACACCCCCTATAAAACTAGTACGCTTTACAATTACAGTATATTTGTGCATATACATTAGTTTAGTCAGTACTGAAGCCAAATCTGGAGCTTATCTAATAAAATAACTTACAATAATGGTTCAAAAATTTGCCCAAATTTAAATGCTGGGGGAAATAATAAATAAAATGTTCAAAAATAGCAAAAATCAAGAGAAGCAAATAATATATACAATTTTGTTGAAATGTTGTGACTTGGATTTTTTTTTTTTTTTTGCAATATTTAGCATAAATTTAAATGTATTATCTTTCCATTTCTAAAGATGTTCAGTGACTAAAATATTATTTTAATAAATATATCTGTTTTGTTCAAATGCACCAATATATATTACCCATATTCACTGAGAAATGGATACAAATATTCATTTTCAAAATGAGGTGTACTCAATTATGCAGAGCACTGTACATGTGATGACAAGTGTATAGTAATGGGATTAAAATATGTCATAACTTTTGGAGAGAAAAGGCACATACACTGGATAAGAATGAATGTCTCTAATACAAGTGTATGCTAAAGCAGTGTTTCTCAAACACATTCCTGAAGGACCACCAGCACTGCATGTTTTCAGAATAGGCTCAATCTGAAAACTTAGCCCTATACATTTTTGGAGATCGCATATAATGTAGCCAGAGGAACGTAAGACTGCATTTCATCTTTAAAATGAATGCTACGAGGCGTTCCTTTTCACGCTTATCAGCTGACCACTTACCTCAGTGTGGACGGCTTTTCTGCTGTTACCAGTTTGTCCAGTGGCTCGCCGCATACGTCAGAGGAGTTGACCATGACGATGGGGTTCGAGTCTGGTGAAGAACAGTTCTAGAAAGCGGGTAAGACAAAAACAAAAGCCAAAAAATATATATATAATAAACTGGTAAATAACAGGGTAAGAATGTGGTAGAATCTGAAAACGTGGTAAAAATTAGGCTGCCGCGAGGGCTTTTCTTTTTCTGGATTGCTTTTGAAATCACTGTCGGTTGGGTTTAGAAAAGTAGGTGGGCGCTGGTGAATCTGTGCTTTTGAGGGGGGTGGGTGGGGGGATCGGTCAGTCAGTCTACAGCGGCCTCTGGTGAATTTACGAAAACGAAACAATATACATTATGTGAAAGGGGTATGTAATTTCTGAGTTCATGGTGTTAATTTAAACAAAGGCAAATGTATTCATTCATTCATTTTTGGCTTAGTCTCTATTTTAGAGGTCGCCACAGCGGAATGAACCACCAAATATTCCAGCATATGTTTTACGCAACAGATGCCCTTCCAGCAACAACCCAGTACTGGGAAACACCCATGCACTCATACACTACGGCCAATTTAGTTTATTCAATTCACTTATAGTGTTTGTCCTTTGACTGTGAGGGAAACCGGAGTATCCAGGGGAAACCTACGACAACACGGGGAGAACATGCAACCTCCACACAAAAATATTAACTGGCCCGGCCGGGACTCGAACCAGTGACCTTCTTGCTGTGAGGTGACAGTGCTAACCACTGAGCCACCATGCCACCCCGGCTTTTCATTCATGGTACTTAAAACTTCATTGAATATTAAAATACCATATTCGAGTAATAAAAAGCTGTTCAGGTTTTGTCAGTGTAAAGCCAAAATGATTAGTTCAGTCATCTATAATAGATTACATCATAAGGAAGCTCAAGCTACTATGCAATGGAAAGTTTTGTAGCTTGAGGCCACAACAAAATTAACCTTGAACAAATTTTTTCACAAGCAAAATAGAAACACGACAGTATCCATAATGAACAGTTTGCACTACACAGAACATGGTAAAAATGCCAATTTCTAAACTAGTTACCAACTCTGGCCAGTTTCCAACAGCTAAGCCAAATAAAAAACGTTTTTACACAGCTAAGCCAAGATTTTAAAATACATTTTTACACAGTTTTACCCTAGTAGCCTATTTGATATGAGTACAAAGGCAAAAAACATAGTGCCTAATTAAACATCAATACCTACCAAACGTATTGACTAATGGCTACATAAGCTTTCAACACTTCTAAACCAACATATCATAAGCACTTCTAAATAAAAGCTGCTTACCTGCTCATATTTTCAGTTATACGACTATATTTTGTTGTTATTATTAGAGTTTTAATGTCGAAAGTAACGTTTACACTGAAAATAAAGCCCTATTAATCATCCGCGTAGAATAGCGGAGCCTAAGCACAGCCCACGTATAAAATAATGTTCATCCGCTAGAAACTTCTCTTCAACCGCTAGAGAGACGAAAGTCACATGGTGTGGTACAATAAACAATCACCTTTCCTGTAACTTAAAATTCAAGACACATCCATTCTTAATAATGACACATAGTCGTTTATAAACAGTTCGACCTACATTGATCATTCAGCTTTACTCGATCTCCTGGACAGACTGTGTTTGTATTTACTGCTAATATTTCTGACTCATCCTTCAATGGCAGGTTGTGGATGGGAACAGAAGGATTGACATCTGAAAAACACAGAATGGAGCATCACATGGACAACAGCTATGAGTAGGTAAACGTGAACGTGGTTATGTAGTAAGTTACCACGCACTATCCATCCACACGCACACAAACATACGCCCACAAACTCGCATGTATACTCACCCACCCACATGCATCTGTACCATGTGGTCTTCCATACAACCAACACACTGCATTTATTTCAGCTATTCAAATGAGATGTATACAATTCATAGACGCCTACACAGCATCGGTAGGCTATAGTTTTGATGCTCACAATAGGCAGTTGATTGTAGCTTTGGATAAACAGATTAAAGGATGCCAGATTTTGTTAAATTGCTCAAGTTTTATTTTCAAACAGTACCTAATTCGCTCCAAATGTCATTTCTCCAAGCCACAGGAGACTCCTTTTTCTAAAACTTTGGTTATTTTAATACCATTTATGTGAATAGGCTATAATAGCCATTTTTTCCCTCTAATTTTTATAATTAATAGGCTTCTGTAGTCTACTTGTTGGCCAAAACAGTTGTTAAATGCTGCATTTTCCTCGTTTAAACCAAGGGTTCCCAAACTCAGTCCCAGAGGGCCGATGTCCTGCAGAGTTAAGCTCCAATTTGCCTAAACACACCTGTCGGGAGGTTTTTAGTATATCTATTTGATTCGGTGGTCCAGGTATGTTTATGTGGTTGAAGCTATATGCAGGACACCGGCCCTTCATGACTGAGTTTGGGCATACCTGGTTTAAACAATGAATTTCTGCTGATAAAACTAATGCTACATAATCCTACACCTTAACATTTGTTCTGAAATCAGTTTTAAACATTTAAATGTCTTAGTTCCTTATAGAGTCAATTGATAATATTAGATGCATAAAAAGTGTGGTCTAGTCTCCCTAACTGTAACTTTGTGGTCTGTCACTTTTAAAGAAAGTTTAATTTCATTCATTCATTTTCTTTTCAACTTAGTCCTTTTATTAATCAAGGGCCACAACAGAGGAATGAACCGCCGAAAGTTTTGTTTATTTGAATAAAATATTTTAATCAACTTAAAGGACTAGTTGGCTGAAATTAAAGGAATAGTTCACCCAAAAATGAAATTTACTCACTTATACTGTCCTCCAAGTGGTTCCAAATTTATCTTCTGTTAAACAACTGTTGAAGGATATTTTGAAGAAAGCTGAACATTGGAAACCACTGACATCCTTACACCTTTCAGGACATGATTTGTACCAGGGGATACAATATTGCACCTTCATTAAAGTTACAAATCTGATCCATGACAAGACACTTTGTACCTTAACAGTATCAAATGTGTTCCTTCAAGAACTATTTAAAGGCATTTTGCTTTATCCAAAATGTGTCAATTTATTTTCAGTAAATATAAAACATCAAAAAATGTTTTTATAAAAAGTTTCTTTTGTGTAAATGCACACCTGTTCAATATACAATAAAGAATAAAATATACCTGAACATAAATCAAAAGCTCTATTTTTTGCTAAACATTTCACAACAATTTTCACAAAAATGTTACAGAAACCCATTCTCCCATGTACAATATAAATCTTTTTTTTCACTAATTTTCGCACAATACCTCTGTAATCACTTAAAAGTTCATTTAATTCACTTAATTTTAAAATCAAAATAGAATTATGCAAAAGTCTTGTGACGAGATATGCACAATGCTTGGTTAGTTTTACAATACTAAAATGTCTGCATGAACACTTTGCATTTGCAGGATTTTTGCCAGGAAAGCGTACGCCAAACGGTGCAGATATCAATAATGAAACTGTATTTATCAGAAAATGCTTACAAAATGTTTATTAAAAATGCCTTAAATGTTTAGTTTACAATACCTATAGTTTTATTTTACGAGTTGTTTTGTTTATTAGAACTTAATAATTAATGCTTATGAGTTTTTTATTCTTACATATGCTTTAAAATTATGATTCAATTCATGTTTTAATATGGTAATTATTCATAAAATCACCTTGCCTTTCCAGTCATATTTATTTTCATAGATATTGTAATAAAGAAAGAGTTGTCCAACACTTTTGTACCTTTTTTATGAGAACAACTGTGTACCTTAATTTCAATTGTACCATAAAAGGTACAAAACAGTATCATAAGAGGTCTTTTCTGTACCATATAAGGTATAACTTTTACAAAGGTACAAAACTGTTCCTTAAGACTTATTACTTTAACTGTTCCTTACGTTAGGAAGTCAAAGGTAAAGATTTTTAGCTTTCTTCAATATATTTTCTTTTATTTTCAGAAAGTCAAAAAGGTTTGGAACAAGTGAACACTCAAAAAATTACTTTTGCTGTTTGTTCAAACTACTTATTTAAAATGAGAAAACACGAATCTTAAGGGATTTTTGGGACAACTTAATTTTTTCTGTTTAATCACATTACATTACATTTGTAAAAACTATTAAGTTAACTTAATCGATTTGTGTTGTGATAACATGAAGGAATGAGGAACCCTGCATTTTATTACAGTTAATGTTTTGTGAAAGTAAATAATGACAGAATGTTCAGTTTTGGGTAAACCCTTTAAGGCCTAAATGCGTATCTGTGCTCACGCATAACATTCACCTAAATATCAACAACGTATAAGAAAGCCGCGCGGTGAGAACTTTCCACCGGCCTCACGGAGAAGTGTGCCGCTGCTCATTTTTCAGCTGTTCGCTCCTGACAGCTTTGTCTCTGGGGTAGCATATGTTCTGCCTCTCTCCTAGTTGTGTGAAATATCGCCACTGTGGGGTTTTTCTGACACCCCAACATCCCCACAGCAAATCAGAAATCTCATCGCACTCAGTCGGTAAATGTGCAGGTTGATTTTTCGCATCTGTCAAAAGCATTAGGTGTTTTAGGACGACGTGATGACTAATTAAACATAACCGTAAAATCTTTCGTTGAAAGCGTTAAAGGGAACCAATTAGGCTACTGTTGGCTATAGAGGGGAAGAAATACTTGCGTTTTTTTTTTGGTATTAATGTGTTGTGTCAAAACTATCAGTGATTATGAAGCTAACTTAAAATCTGTATAGCTGTGTGTTATTTGTTTGGTCAAATTCAAAGCAACAAAATGCATAACCTGCATAATGCGAGCAAAAACAAAAGCACGTGCAGTTCACAAAAAAAAATTAAATAATTAAATAAATAAATAAATCAAATCTATTCACTATTTACTCACCATCAAGTAGTTGCAAACATTTATGAGTTTCTTTTTTTCTGTTGAATAGAAAATACGATATTTTGAGGAATACTGAAAACCTGTAACCATCGGCTTCCACAGGAAAACAAATATTATGGAAGTCAATGGTTACATCTTTCTTCAAAGTATCTCCTTTTGCAGAAGAGCGCAAGTCAAACAGGTTCACTCAAAAATTACGTTTGTTCAAACTACTTATTTAAAATGAGCTGAAATAACACAATTCTTGAGTGTTTTTTATGTTCAGTCTACTTATATTTGTAAAAAGTAATGTTAACTTAATTTTTCCATTTTGCCCCAACACAAATCGATTGAACCCAGCATTTTTAGAGTGTTTAAAGCCCGAGTAGGCCTACATCATGAAAGAATGTTCCGTTTTGGGTGAGCTATGCCTTTAAGTATTGAAAAATATGACTTTCATGTTTTTTTAACCCAGTTTCTTTATAACCTACGTGTTAAAAATGCTGTCACGCCGTTTCCCCGGGAAGACAATACACATTCGCGGGGGGATAGCAGCAGATTTCGGGATCCTGATCCGCAGTCTGTCGCTGTTTGGCTCGCGTCCAGCTCACTGCTGAACTCGAGACACGAGAGACTCAAACCCAGACAACCTTTACTCCCCTGAACCCAGTCCTGAATAACATCTCAAGAACATCTCATTTTACAATTAACCTTGGCCAATGTGTCGCATATAGGCCTATAAACTAATGCACGAGAAGGTTTTGGTGTTTTCAGGAATTCCTTTGTCCTCTAAATGTTTTCTCTTTTCTGAACCTCAGATGTTTTATGAACTGTATTGATGGTTTATTTTTATACTTTTAAATGTCAAAATGCAAATGTATAGTTTTCCAAAATATGTCAAGCGAATAACTTTATATTTTACATTTTAAACAGATGTTTTATTTATTTATTATTAGTGCATTTACAGAGAACGAATTGCTAAGTGTGCTTTCGCCTTTTTTGTGACACAAACTAGGTTTACTGTTGATATTTATTAATTTAAAATGCATATAATTTGTTTTATTAAATTAAAATATTTTATAAATTGACTCACATTTTTGTCATTATTTAATTTAGAACAGAGAGTGTATTGAATTAAACTTTATTTTACTGTACAAAACAGCTCGACAGTGTACAAAGACCAGTTTCAGTGCATTTAATAGTTTGTGCACAGAAAAAAAAATCCGTTTGGTGTGAAAAATCAGAATGCACGAATTCACCACTGCAGACATCCATGATGACATTGCATAAATGATACTGACAAATATATTAAGGCAGGTTTTCCCGTGACATGAGTTCACTAGACACCACACAGACCTTTCCATTAGATTTCACATGCTTCAAATGCATTTGCTTACAGTGATAGTTCCGCGATTGTACGTAATGTCAACAATATATCGACGGCTTTATATTTGAGAAAAGACGGAACTGTCAAACAATCTGTTGCATAATTACATCATCATCACCGTGTTGTGATTTTACTCTCGGAAAATTACGCGCAGATACAGGTGACTTATTTGGAATATTTGGAAATTAAAAAGATGCAGAAAACTCGATTGTCCACATTCATAAAGTTACACAAATAGAAATAATTTAAACAAATAGTTAATATACCATAATTATTTCGTTTTTCAGAATTACATCCATATATATTTTGAAGTATCTTCGGCAGAAAAATTAATTGATTCAATTATTCACTTTTCGCCTTTTCTGTAAGTAATACTGTAATTATTATTATCATTAGCCTCTTGTTTTTATAATTATTAATAGGCTATTAATTAATTAATAACAATAATAATAATAACAGGCAATAGTTGAATCAATTTATTTGCCACCATATGGCCTAAACAGTGCCCTGTGTAAAACATCACAAAACTTTAGCAATTAAGAATAAAAATTTGATAAAATATAAATAAATAAAATCCATGTTCTCATGTTAATCTTTACATAAACGAATAAACAGTTATTTATATAAAAATGGTGACATTTTAAGTATTTTAAACAGCAATATTTTGACATTTCTGCGAACATTGTTTAGAGAAATTATGCGGGTAAATAAAAGGCCAGATCGAGCATTATAGATTTGTGTATTGCATAGCACCCTATTATTGCTATTTTCCTAAATTTTCATCGCAAATATTTGAACGACCTCATCCTCATAATTAAATTTCGCCTTTTAGTCTAATAGTTCTTATTTACAGATTGTGTTTGTAAGATCAATAAATGCTGACAAAATAAAATAAAATAAATTATAAAACACACTATAGTTCTGAGGGGGATTGTTTTTTCCCCATAAAAACACGACAACAATTTTAAGTTCAATAAAAACAGTTCGTTTAGAAACACCGTAAGCACATTTTCCATTTAATTAAAAATGATAAATAATAAAACATCCGATGGACCAAACCCAGAATCAGAAACGGGCGCTTTTTATAATAAATAATACATGTGCGATTGAACGTCCTGCATTTTCACTCACATATGACTTTCTCTCTCATCTCGTTAATTATGAAAAGTGTTTAATTCGTCTTGCACGGGGTAAAACTGCCCGCGGAGGTGAATGTCATATGGGAAATGGAGATCCGACGAGCCCCGCGCGCTCTGGCCGATGGAGGAGCGCGGCGGAACCGCACAGTAGCGCGTGCCGTAGTGGCAGCTCTTGCCGTACTCAACCGGCTCTTCGTGCTTGAGCGAAAAGATCCCGTTAAAGTTCATAGGAGGGCTTAAGGGACCCTCAAACTGAGGGCTTCCGCATTCCGGCGACACGCTTTCGTAGAAAGACTCATAGGAGCTGCAGTAGTTGAACGACCTGAAGGGTTTGACGGCATCAACGGAGGGTCCAGAAGGCGTCACCACACTGGGACTGTGGTAGGTTGAGTACACTGATTCGTAAGGTGACCTACCGGAGAAAGATGCCTCACCGCTGATCTGATCCGGGATGAAGTTCCTTGCATTCAGCTGCAGGCATCCGGCCACTAGATTTGTGGTGGGCTGAGAAAGCCCTTTGCACAGGGTCTGAACGAAGGTCAAGAGATCAGGCCTCTTCCCAGTGCTCAGGATCTCAGAGAGCGCCCAGATGTAGTTTTTGGCCAGCCGCAGGGTTTCGATTTTGGATAGTTTCTGAGTTTTGGAGTAGCACGGTACCACCTTGCGCAGGCTGTCCAAGGCATTGTTCAGACCATGCATTCGGTTCCTCTCTCTTGCGTTGGCCTCCTGGCGCCTCACCTTGACCCGGTCAACCCGAGCTTTGGTCATTTTCTTTTTCCGAGGCCCTCTCCTCCGAGGCAGACCGTTCTCGTCTTGTCCGTCCTCCCGTTCATCTTCATCCTTCTCCGAATCATCATCGTCCATCACATGGGACAGAGTCTCCTCCTTCTCAAAGGGCTCTTGTTTATTGCCCTTCAAGTCTCCCACGCAGTCCCTTGGAAAGTTTGCCCCGAATTGAGTGTCCATTATGATGGGATCCTCAAAGGGAAGAGTCAGCATTGTGCTCTTACTGAGGAGAAGATAAAAGATCTTCTGAATCAATCATTTACCAGGTGCCCAACGAACACAATGATGCACTAAAATATAAATACAGAAATTCTGATCAAATCTAGATGCAACAAAAACCAACCAACAGTGCAGCTGAGATGAAATCAATAAACTTGTTTACAATGCATCAGATTTCCATGCATTACAGATGTCGATTCGTACCCTCCTGTCCCGCTTACCTGGATTATGACGGTGTCAGATGACAGTTTTCATATTTCCTATTTTGAACTTTTGTTTTTCCCGGCGTGGTGTTTTAGCAGGTGAACAGCTCGTGCGGTTTTCTCACCTCCCCACTGTTCTCCTTGTCTCGCGCTAAGAGAAATGACACTGATGCCAACTGCCAGAGCTGGTACCCATGCCATCTGCCACTGACGTCACGTGGCATGGGCTGGTCACATGACTGGCTCTCAGGGGACCTGTATTCCTCCCTTGATCATCTGGCGTGTGCCTCGAGCTGCGTACCACTGCAAAACCACAAAGCAGCCTCAATAATGCTCCGAGCACCAGCATCTACCATTACAAACACATGCCATGGACAAACAGGAATGCCGTGATGAGGTCGGACAATGGCATTTCTACATCTTAGAAATTAAAATTCCATTTTCATGCGTGGAAATAAAGATGAGAATGGGTTGAGATTTGTGTCAGGTGTATTGCTGCTGAATGACAGGCAGAAGTGGATGATTGATGGCTCTTGTTTGCCTGGTCAGTCTCTTCAAGGGCGTTTGCCAAACGACTGATCCGACTGTCTGTCATCGTAAAGGCCAATTTCTGCTGCTGTGTTCACCTGATTATAATGGAAACATGACGCTTTGACCGAATGAATTACGTCGTAGATAGATTCACTGTCTGCATGGCGCTGAATAAACATAGATTTTGAGTTTCTTGTTTCTTCTGCATATGAAAGTAAATCATTTTTTTACGCTCTCTCTCTCTCTCTTTCTCTCTCTCACACACACACTCACACCATTCCTCTCCACCTCCCTCACAAACAAACATTCACACTTAAGATGTATGCGACTGAATCTAACAAAAACATCTACTGGTCACATTTCACTACAAGAAGTATGTTAGAAGAATAATTATATATTTTTGGGATTAAGACATTGAGATAGTTCGCTAAATCTCATATGAAATGTGTTTAGGAGGTGGATTCTCATCATCCTCATTGTTATTTTTATTACTGTAATACATTTACATTTATTCAGAAGCACTTCAAATCAAACACATGACAAGTCTGAGTTAGTTTAGCTGTGGGGTTTCTTTTGGACAATTTTATAGCATGGTAATTCTTTCATTTTCCTTCGGCTTGGTCTCTTTATTTATGAGAGGTCGCCACAGCGGAATGAACCGCCAACTTATCCAGCAAAAATTTTACACAGCGGATGCCCTTCCAGCTGCAATCCAGTACTGGGAAACATCAATACACACTCATTCACACACATAGTGTACACTACGGCCAATTTAGTTTGTTCAATTTACCAATAGTGCATGTGTTTAGACAGTGGGGGAAACCGGAGTACCCGGATGAAACCCATGCAAACATGGGGTGAACATGCAAACTCCACACAGAAATGCCAACTGGTTCAGCCGAGACTCAAACCAGCAAGCTTCTTACTGTGAGGCGACTGCTAACCACTGAGCCACCGTGTCACTGCTAATTTATTATCTTTATTTAAATCAACTAAAAATTGTAATAATAATATATATTTTTTGCATAAACAATAAAAATTTGTTGTAAAATAATTCTGCATTTTTAAAATATATTTTTAAATGGTTTTCCTTTTTTATATTATTATTTTATTGTTTTTCACCTTTAGGAGATAAAGGACAGTGAAGACAAGAACATATGGGGAGCTGAAAGAGAGGGGAAAGATCAAATCGAACTTAAGTTACTGGTGCCAACTTGGTTTTCCGTTTGAATATACAGTGCTCAGCATAATTGAGTACAGCCCATTTTGAAAATGAATATGTTTATCTATTTCTCAGTGACTATAGGCAATGTATTTTGGTGGATTTAAACAAAACAGATTTATTAAACAGATATATTTATTAAAATAATATTTTAGTCACCATATTTAGTAATGGAAAGAGAATACAATAAAATCCAAGCAAAATATTGCAAAATAAAAAATTACAACCTACAAAATTTCAACTAAATTTAGCTTCTCTTAATTTTTCCTCATTTTTTAAAATTTGTATTTAATATTTTTCTATAACATACAAATTTGGATGTACTAGTTTTTGGACAGTTATCGTAAGCTATTTTGTTAGATAAGCTTGTTAGAAGCTATTGTATAGCTTCCTATTAAAATGATGAATTTAAAGGATAAATTTATGAGGGGTGTACTTATATATGCTGAGTGCTGTATTTTGAAATGTCATTTATTTAACTCAAAGCTGAATTTTCAGCAGCTATTGCAGTTTAGTGAACTGACTTTTGCATTATGCTACTTAGAATTGAAGGACATTTTTTTTAAAAACCTATATACTGTATGACTTTCACTGATAATTATTTAAAACAATTGATTACACAGAAAGAAGAACTGTAATAATATTTCACTGTAAAACAATGTTTTTGTTAACTATTGTGTGCATAACTCAAAACTCAACAGATTTCTTCATTGTAAAATAGATGTTGTAAAATCAACATTTACAATGCTCATTTTGCTAGTGTACATTGTTATTCTTTAGGTCAACAAGTAATCTGTGCAAGTTATTCATTCATTTAATTTCGTTCGGTTTGGTCCCCTATTTATCAGTGGTCGTCACAGTGGAATGAACCGCCAAATATTCCAGCATATGTTTTACGCAGTGGATGCCCTTCCAGCTGCAACCCAGTACTGGGAAACACCCTTAAACTCTCACATTCACACACACACACACACACACACACACTCATACACTATGGCTAATTTTAGTTTATCCAATTCACCTATAGCGCATGTCTTTGGACTGTGGGGGAAACCGGAGCACCCGGAGGAAACCCACACGAACAAGTGGATAACATGCAGGACTTGAACCAGCGACCTTCTTGCTGTGAGGTGACAGTGTTAACCACTGAGCCACCCTGCCACCACCTGTGCAAGTTAATCCACTGAAAAAAAATGCTTGTTTTGGTAATCAAATCTGACCATTTGCTTCTGCAAAGTCTCAGCAACTTCCGGATAGCGACTTCAAATCACCTGTGCAAGCCATTTCAACTTATTAAACTGACCTAAAACACAAAGTTGAAACATAATAGTTGCAACTTACCACTTTTTTTACAGTGGAAATTTTCATTATTGAAAAAAATGTTATGGGTTCATTTCTGGGTCGACCTAAACACATTCTTGACAGGTTTATTTCCGGATTCCCACATGCACACACCGGTTTGGATCACCGGTCTGGCCATGTCTGGCATCTGGCATTTTCTTGTAGCAGTAATTGTCCAGAGCTTTGGCTCCTCCCACATTTAGACCCGACATTCATGCATTCCATTATCAGTGAAAGCTCCTGCTGCTATTGAACCTGTGCCTGGCCTGCTCACTCTCTCCCTCACACACTCACACACATTTATAATTCAAATCAGGGGCTCTTTAAATGCTCCCCAAGTGCATTTATCCCTCTCAGAAGGACGCCACAATAGCTCACAGCACCTAAATGACACATAACATCGTCCTGTTCTGGTGATTAATTGTCTCTTTAAACACTTTGAAGGTGTAGTATGCAGAATTGACACCTAATGGTTGACCTAGGTATTGCAGTCCAAATTCAAAATATGGAAAAATATGTTAGTTTTTTTACCCGGCTGCAAATCTACGCAAACGCAGGTTGCCAGATTGACAATAAAAACAGAAGCCTGATGATCAAGCCTTATGCTGTGACATGGCACATGCGAAAAAATCGTAAATAGATGCGTGAACGTTTGAATTTACTCACTTTATTCGTGTGCCAAATTCCCTTCACAATAGACACAGATTCGCATCATGGGAAGGGCTTCTGTCTGCCCGGTGACTCTAGCTTTATTGCTAAATGACTTACATGGATTTTATTGTATTTATTTTATTTTGTCATTGTCCTTAATTTAATGTCCTTTACTGCACTTCACTTATATATTTCTCTCTCTCTATATATATTTCCATTTCCATTTATTTATTCATTTTGAGTTACCCCTTGAGATGTACCATCTCATTTTCAAAGAGGTCCCACAAATTAAGAGAAAACATTAAGGTTTTTCATATATACCCAGCTTTAACTCTTATGCTGTGTTCACACCAGACGCGGAACGCACAAATAAATCGAGCCATTTGCATGTAAATACATGCGTGAACATTTTAAGTTTACTTGCTTTATTCGCACGTCAAATTCACTTCACAATAGACGCAGATTTGCATAATGGGCAGGGCTTCTGTCTGCTCAGTGACTCTAGCTTTGTTGCTAAATGGCTAACATGGATTTATGGAGGTTGTAGCTGTGCTTTCTGTGCTTTAATGAGGCTGATAAACAGCATAGATTCATTCGGCGCCATGCCTCAGTCCACTAGATCCTTTCAGAGGTGCACCCAGCTCTGTGAGTTCATCAACTCCTCCAGAAACTATGCCTAGATGATGGAAGCTTTTAGCGGTGCTTCAGACTGAGCCGAGCCCGATTTGATGAGCTGTTGTTCAGTGTCAACAGGAGGATTTCCCCTCGGGATACCAACAACAGGTGCTATGTCATGATCACACCCATACGAGAGCAAGCTCATGAAGGGTTAATGTGGCACAAATGTCGGCTGAAGTTCAGATTTTCCAACGAGCGGTTTGCGAGATCCACGCAAATGCTCAACTTATGCTGCTTCATTTCAGCGAATTACGTCATTCGCATCACCTCATTCGCGCGAATCACGTCGCAGGATGTCTATTCACGTCTTTGCATTGACTTCACATGTAAATCACTCACGCTTGACACTTCATCAGCATCTGGTGTGAACGCAGCATTACACACTGATGGACAGATAATGTTTCATGTTTTATAATATTTATATTATTTGCTTTTATCATTTGCCACCTCATGTGTATTTTTATAACCCTGACTCTATATCTCATTTCAGTCTGCTACTGTCCTCCGGAGGCCACGTGTTTGGCTGTGCCTACATACATTAAGGCAGCCTTCATGACTGAAATGGAATGCTTTCCATCGAGGCAACCTGGGTGCTGAAATATAATTGAGTAAACTGGCTGTGGGTGGGTTATAGAGACCAAAACAAAGACACATTCCAACACGAAACACATTTTCAAAGAATAACATAATAATAATAATTCCTTACTGGAAATTTTCTGGAAAGCGCTTTACACGTTGGGGGGAATCTCCTCATCCACCATCAGTGTGCAGCATCCACCTGGATGACGCGACGGCAGCCATATTGCACCAGACTGCACCAGCTGATTGATTGAGAGGAGACAGAGTGATGAAGCCAATTATGAAATGATATGAGCATGGTTAGGAGGCCATGGTGGACAGAGGCCAGTGGGCAACTTTGGCCAGGATGCCGGGGTTAAACCCCTACTCATTTTCGAAGGAGAGTTGGGACCTCGGTTTAACGACGTCGCTCGCTGAGCAGTATAGAGTCCCCATCAATATACTGGGGCGTTAGGACCCACACAGACCACAGGTTGAGCGCCCTCCTGCTGGCCTCAGTAACACCACTTCCGGCAGCAACCTAGCTTTCCTATGTGGTCTCCCACATGACCGGACGCATCCCTGCTTAGCTTCAGTGGGTGACCATGTGAGAGTTGCAGAGAGATAATCAGGTATGCATATTTCTTCAATATGTTAAACATATTATGGAATTGTTATGCTTTAGAAGAGTCACAGCATCTTTAACACAATGTTCACAGATTTTACTAGTCACGTTAGCAGCAAGCTAGTCAATTTTCAGACGGGACGGCCAGTTTGATCTGCACTTATCAGCACAACAAAAACACAACCAACACAGCATGCAGATGCAGTTTGCTGACAGCGACGGCTCAGTCATGCATGATTGGCGTGTACCCTTGGATGTTTGTGTTTAGAAACACACAGATACACACACAGACACACAGCCCCCTTCTGTCCCCCTCCAAAAATGCCTCAGCTGGTGACGAGCTTTCCGGTTCAGCACACACACCAACATCTGATGAGTCAAACTTCCCCATTTCAGACTAATCACTTGACTGCACTAATTGCAAATGCAAATATGCAAATTCATATTAATTAATTACTCTGTTAATTAGTTCTCTGGTCTTTTTGGGCAATAAATCATTGTGCTGGGAAAGGAAAGGGGGCAGGCCCATCCCGCATTAAAAATTTAGCATGCACACTCAGAGGAAGGACTGGGCGAAAGAACCTGTGACATTATAAAAGAGCAAGAATGCAACAACACAAAAGCGATTTCTAGGCCAGACATGCGCTCCCCTGACAGACTCCCGCTCCCCTGACAGACCTGCTTTATACCCTGCAGACTCGCAGTGGAGGACTGGCCCCTTCTCATGTGGAACATTCGGCTGACAAGAGCTGTCTGCCAGTGATTTCATTAACACATTATCAGCTTTTAAGGACTGTGCGATGCCAGGAACAGGCAGCAAATGAAGGCACGGATGTTCACACGTCGAGTGGCATGAAACACACAAGTATTAAGATCAGTAGCTCTGCTAAAGATGGTCTTTTGAGAGTTGTATATGCGTCTTTTGATTGGTCTGATAAAGCTCGTCTTGAGTACAACATATTTCCGTCAATAAAAATTCATTTAAAATCAGAAATAGTCCACAATTTTTTTTTACATTTGTAAAAAGTCATTAAATATGCTAAAATATTTTAAATATAATCAAGCGAGGTTGACACACAAAGATACCCGTGTGTACGACAGCCACAGTGTTAATGGTTTGACAGTATGGCATATGCATAATTCATAACTCAGCTTTTAAAAATGAATAACATCAATTTCTCAGAGGAGAAGGATGGTTGCATGCAGAAACTGTTGCTTAAAATTGCACCTTTTTTGTGAATTATACATAAACATATTTAAATACAATCATTTAAAGTGAAAAATGTTTTAACGATTACAGTTTTGCAACTGTGTAAAAGACTTGATCTTATAACATTCACAAAAATTCATTTTCCTTCAGCTTAGTCACTTATTTATCATGGGTTGCTACAGCGGAATGAACCTCCAACAATTGCAGCATCTGTTTTATGCAGCAGATGCCCCTCCAGCTGCAACCCAGTACTGGGAAACACCCATAAACTGTCACATTCATACACTAATTTAGTTTACTAATTCACCTATATGTTTTTGTACTGTGGGGGAAACCGAAGCACACTAATTTGGATACTTTAGGTACAAACATGTCCTTGTCAAAAAGGAAGCAACGTCCTCAGCTTTTGTACCTTCATTTCTTAAAGATCCCGTGAAGTGCTTGGAAATGTGCATTTTTGTGCAATGTTTGACCTAATTTCAACTGAAACACAAAGAGAGGGTGGGACATAGTGTAGCTCCTCCCCTTTAAAAATAAAGCAGCCAATAGCGTTTTGTTTTATCATGCTCTGCCGGTGAGAGTGGTTGAGCTTAAGCGCATCAAACAAAAAGAAACGAGAAGCGTTTTAAAGGGGCGGGCCATGTCAAACACTTGCGAGCATTTGATTGGTTATGATTTGATGAGAAACTGAAGCATGAGGTGACGTGAAAAAAACATTGCTCCATTTAGGCAAAAGTGACAAACTACAAGCTTTACATGTTTATATCAGTTTTATTTATTCTAAACGCTAATTTTGTCACTGTTTTGGAGCACACTAGCAAATAGATAGCCTAAAAACTAACAATACTGATACTAACATCTAAAAAACTTTATTTTAATTTCATGGCACCTATAAAATATATTTTCGTTTTACCAAGCACATCAAAATCTAAAGTATATTACAAAAATGTTTGCCTTTTCTTCACAATACAGTGCTAATTAGGGGAATGAAAAGCTTGGTTTTGACCATATTTGGAATGGTCATGAATATTAATGAGCTCTCTAGCTCAGCGCCAACTCTCTCTCACACAGTGTGATCTACTTTAAAGATACCAGCCTGATCTCATGAGAACGTAATGTAACTATTTTACGTTTTGTCAGTGTATTGGCTAATTCGAGTTCTCTCGTAAGAAAATGTTGGATTTTAAAAAGGAGGCGTGGCACCAAACCCCACCCCTTAACCCAACCGTCACTTGGGGATGAGCAGATCATACTAAATTGTACGAATGAGATCGTACGAATTAGCCACTAAATCAAAAAGTTACAAATTATCGCGAGATAGCGTTGGAATTACACACGTCCAAAATAATCATACTTTACTTACTTACTCCCAGGGCTATTTATATCGAAGTTCATATTTAGCCGCACTGTAATGGTGTTTCGTAACATCTAGTTTTTTATGAGGTGGGTTGTTAGCCCAATGGTTCAACCTCCAACCTGGAGGACCGGGACATACACACATACACTACAGACAATTTTAGCTTACCCAATTCACCTATACAGCACGTCTTTGGACTGTAGGGAAAACCAGAGTATCCGGAGGAAACCCACACGAACACAGGGAGAACATACAAACTCCACACAGAAATGCCTTCTTGCTGTGAGGCCACAGCGCCACTCCGACACCATGTCACCCAATCATATCTTTTTAACTGAAGTGGTGGAGCGGTTTATTTTAGCTTGGCTAAGTGAGTGGGATATTTTTAAGCCATCAGAATAACCCATTTAGCTCTGTTAGGTTCTGTTGTGGATGAAATATAGGTAGGGCCAGACAGAATCTGCAGACATTTTTTGCTATTTCTGCAGAGAATGTAAAAAATTCAGCGGATTTATGCAAAATCATTTTAGGAGTATCATAACTAAAAACTTAATATATGAAATAAAAAATAATACATTTTTAACTTTTATTTAATGTATATAATGCAAATCCAATTAGATCAACTTATACTTCTCAAATAATATATCTACAATAAGACAGAAAATATTACTTTACAAACTGTATTGTCAATGCATCATGTGAACATTTTAATATTACTATTATTATATCACAAAAATATTAGTGAATTTCATTTAAAAACTGAATGAATATTAATTTACACACATTTACACAAATAAATACAGAGATTCAATGATGGGCTAAATGTCTGCGGAAATCTGCGGTTTTCTGTGCATGCAGATTCCATGTCGGCCTAGGCTAAATTATATTATAAATTATAATTAACCCGACAAAAGGAACAGACAGAGATGTATTTAGAGTTGTATTTTAAAGCCTTAACAAATATAAAAACACTGGCAACTATTAATAAGACCCTCTGCATAAACAAATGAGTTTTATGACATTTACTGGAATCTTTTCATCCTAGAAAAATCACTGTAAGAACTGAGAGATATGACACAATGCATAAATGTCCATTAAACAAAAAATTTACAGTTTACATGTCTGTTGCCTCAATACAGACATATTCTGCAAATTTCACTATGTACACTTTAAACTAACAAATGATGTAAACAGACCTCATGCCTCATTTTATAATCTGTATATCCTGCATTTTGCGTTTTTATGAGATTTGTACACTATGGCTGCATCCAAAATTGCCTACTACTCAGTAGGTACTGCATTTGAATTTAAATGTACAACTCAGCCGTTAGAAAAGTACGTTCTATACAGTATAATATAGTATATAGTAGTATGAAAGGAACTCGGACTTACTACATCCACCATTTTGTCATCATCACGTGACCTACCAGCGTCAGTTGCGTTCATGAATTCTTTCGCGGTGCATCATTGGATTTCATAGTGTCTATCCGATGCGCACTTCAGAATCTCACTAGAAGTGGTAAGTCATCCAGGTACTTCTCGCACACAGTTTTTCGAATTCTATGAATTCGGACATACTACTCTGCTCCCATACTGTTTTTAGCGTACTACATAGTATAGGATTATGTCGGATGCAGCTTATGTGCTCCAGCTTGTCTGCCTGCTTCACAAAACTGCTCCTTTTAGTGTCACTGTTTCTCCAATTTTCAAATAAGAGTCCCACCTACACTGTAAAAAAAATTGTTGCTCACTTAAATTTTTAAGTTGAATCAATTTAACTTTACAAATCATTTTAACCTACATCAATTAAGCTTAAAAAATAAGTTGAAACCTGATTAACTGTCACGGTCACCAGCGATCCAGCATGTGCAGATTTCTGGTATATACACTGATCGCTAATGGACTACAAATCCGCCATTTCATGGACTACAAGATCCAGTCATGCAGCACACGCACACACACAGATGTTCCTGATCCTGACTGATTGCATACACACTGCCGCAGGATTATCAGAGAATGATTACATGGACTATTTAAGCAGCAAAGACACACAATCTAGGGGCTGAGTCTGGTTTACTATTTGTGACATTAGAACGCATTTCCTTTGTCTTGTTTTGCCATGTTTTGACCCTCGCCTTGTCTGTTTTATACATCTGTTTGCCCCTGTGTTGACTATTGCTTACCTGACCTCTCTAATAAACCTGCAATTGGATCCACACTTCCGTTGTCAGCATCACATCCTATTACATTAACTTTCTAAATTAATTTTAAAAAACATGTAAACATGTTCGCGTGGGTTTCCTCCGGTTGCTTCGGTTTCCCCCACAGTCCAAAGACATGTGGTACAGGTGAATTGGGTAGGCTAAATTGTCCGTAGTGAATGAGTGTGTATGGATTTTTCCCAGAGATGGGTTGCATCTGGAAGGGCATCTGCTGTGTAAAACATGTACTGGATAAATTGGCGGTTCATTTCGCTGTGGCGCCCCCGGATTAATAAAGGGACTAAGCCGAAAAGAAAATGAATTAATGAATGAACTTTTGCGGCCAATGAAACACAACCTGAGGCGCGCATATTAATGATCCCATGTGCATCCTCAGAGTCTGTATTTTGTTTCAATTGGTCTTTTACTCTCATAGGATTTACAGAATGGTGTTCGAGGTTCACGGTATGACATCTCCAAATACCTAACACAGATTATCAAGCTATGCCTATAGGTATATCCAGATTTTCATTATATGGCACCTTTAAAATATTAATTGAAATAAATATCACAGACAAATGTCATCAGGGCATCAGTAGCTTTAAAGTTCCCATTTCCCTGCTCTCATTAGAATTACTGCTACATGCAACCACATACAAGCCAAAACAAAATATGCCTTTGATGTAAAATATGAACTTGTGCCATGCTTGAAAACAAAGACTCGATTTCCCTCTGTGATTTGCATGAAGAAATGATCTGCTCAGTGCCGCTGATCCACACTGTTAAGTGATTTTAATTTCACTCTTGTA
The DNA here is from genome assembly GCF_903798145.1 of Danio aesculapii. NCBI lineage: Eukaryota > Metazoa > Chordata > Actinopteri > Cypriniformes > Danionidae > Danio > Danio aesculapii. The sequence continues at coordinate 9,409,865 of NC_079458.1, forward strand.
CCTAGCCAAAGCTATAGTCCAGGGACTAGAAAGAGCGGATGGGGGAAGTGTGCGTGTGTGTGTGTCTGGGGTGAGGATGCATCGTGCCAGAAATGTTGATGTGACTGTGATTTATTTCGGAATGGTGCCAAGTGTGCCCATCAGGATGAACCTTCTGCGAACAACCTCACTCTGTCTGCATCTCTGCCTGCGCCTCAGCTTAAATCTGATCTGGTAGGAAGGTAGATGTGGAATAAAGTGATTTGGCAGGGGTGAAGTCTTTGGCATGGGTTAAATGGGTCGTAGCCTCAGTTTTGGCCCTGCGGAGGCACACATTGGACCGGTGTTGTCCTTCACAGTCTCCTGCAGTCTCTTGCAGTTGGTGCCCAGTCCAGATTAGGTTCTTCTGGCACAACTCATGCTGGGCTTCTTCCTAAACCGCCTGGCATCTGCTTGCGAAGAATCCCTGAATGTGGCGATGTCAGTACCATATTTGGCTTCATGTGAGACCAGAATGTGTCTCGTCAACATCTAAATGAAAGAAAGGCTCTACTTTGTGATGTGGAAAATAAAGTAGCATCTGAATGCGACTTAATTGAAAAGCATTGTTGATGCTAAATATTCGAAATAAGTGCCTTTGTACAACAACGCTGACCTCTCGACTAGTTAGTTCCTTGAACGTAGGCATAAGATTTTGATGGTATGATAACCTAGGATGGTATCACGGTTTGATGGTATTGTGATTACTGTTGTAAAATGCTTATTTTAAATGACAACTTTTCCTCCATTGAACACAGTGTATTGTATTTTAAGAAACATTTTGGAACAAAAAAGAAATATTTTGCAACAGTAAACATGTCAGGCTAAATAATTTAAACAAAACATCGACTTCATTAGTTTCAAAAACACTGATTTCTTTACACATTGAAAAGGCATCTTTGGAGAGCTTTCTTTTCTTTGGATATAAAGTAGGGTTGTCAAAATTAATTGTTTCTTTGCTGCACTGCGATCAGTGTCCCTTTAAGGCAAGTCATTTCACTCGATGGCCATCTTTAAAACACCTCTCGGGCAGTATTCTCGGGCATTCTGTCTGAATGGTGAAACATTAAATTCTCCAAAATTGCTTGCCAAGCTTACATATTAGGAATCACCGATAAAATTAAACAACAACTGTGTCTTTAGTTTAATTTCTGAACATCTAAATCACTCAAAATATGCAGAAACTCATGTCTGGTCTGAGCCCCTCCCCCGGAGAATTGTCAGACTAAACGCGATAATTGATTGGCTCCTGTACTAGAAGGTGGGCTTTATTCGCCATATAGCGATTGATGATTGGCTCATCAACTAGTAGGTGGGGTTTTATCCACCATATTGACCGTACAGCACACGAGCTGCTAAGTTTTCAAAAAACTATTTTTTTTTGTGTCGTGAAGAAAAAAAATTAAATTGTATATGGAAAGCAATGTTATGCAGCGAGATTTCAAACTGAACTGAATCAATGGCATGATATCCATAACTGAACCGTGAGACCGTTGCAGGTTCACACCCCTAATATAAAGTAAAGTACAGCACTATTCAGGTCTATAGCATGCTTGTATGTTGGTACTTAAGCGATTTCATTTTCAAATGTGGTTCGACACAGTGGCTAAGTGGTTAGCACTGTCGCCTCACAGCAAGAAGGTCGCTGGTTCAAGTCACAGCTGAGCCAGTTGGCATTTCCTTGTGGAGTTTGGATGTTCTCTTAGTGTTCATGTGGGTTTCCTCCGGGTTCTCTGGTTTCCCCCACAATCCAAAGGATGCGCTATAGGATAAACTAAATGTATGCGTGTGTGTATGAATGAGTGTGTATGGGTGTTTTCCAGTGCTGGAAGGGCATTCGCGGTTGGCGGTTCATGCCGCTGTGGCAAGACCTGAAATAGAGACTAAAGGTTTATTTATACTTCTGCATCAAACACACGCAAATGGTCCGGCGCAGCTTTCGGGCGGTCACATAGCCCTCGCCGTGGCTGATGCTGACTCGCACCTCTCAAAAAATGAAATTACACGGTACAACAACATGTAGTGCAAGCTCTATGATTGGTCGGCTTGGTACCGGTAACGAGCATGGGCGGTGCTGAGAGCCGCGAGCCTGATGGAGCAATTGTTTACATGTCGAATCCCCTGTAGGAACTCCAGATGGAAACCGTTGTTTTGTGTTTACCTTATGATTAACGTTGTTGCATGACTGATGGTTCCTGCCTCTTGTACATTTAGCTAGCGTTCAGAAAAAACAAAACACCCGTGAAGAAACTCGACACAGAGGAACATAAACACCTACTGCCAGCTAGCTTTTCGAAAGTGTTATTGCAGAGCAACACAAACAGCATGCAGAAGTATAAATGCACAACTACGCGCAAGGCATGCACCGTGGGTCACGCCGATCACTCGACGCAGAAGTATAAAGGCCCGTTTCCACTGTCAAAGGGTACCTAAATGCGAACTGTACTGTACCACTTTTTGGTCACCCTTTGCAAAGGGTACCAACAGGCCCAAAGGGTACCATAAGGCGGAGCTATAGACATGCAGCTGAATGCTATTGGTTTACAGAGATACGTCACTCGCAAAAGCAGGAGAATGAAAACAAAGGAGGTGCCATTTTTAAAAACACAGCAGAGATATTACACCGTAATAATATATATATTAGGGGTGTCAAAATTAATTGTTTCTTTGGTGCATTGCGATGCAGGCGTGGACAATTCGATATCGGTTCAGTAATAATCATAACCGGTTATTAAGTCATTCATCTCAAATGCGTTGTGTCGCCGTAGCTTACTATGGCGAGGGAGGCAAGCGCGAGTATTTACAGCGCTCTAACTACTTAAAAACGCAGAAACTGCACAATTTCACTGCATGTGCGTGTTTTCTGCACAGTCTTTCACTGACACTTACAGCAGAAGCCCCTATTTTACTGCAATTGAGAGAATGAAAGTAAACTCCATTTCTCTCTCTCACTGTGGCCCATTTGACCTGCTAGTGTGACTTTTCCTCTCCTCCCAGCTGTTACGGCGATACTTCTGGATACAGACACGAGCGCGTGTCTGCAGAGTTTTCTTCACCATGTCTATCATGGATCAGCTGTGATCGCCGCTACCGTTTATCAGTGTCACTCATCCGTGAAGAGCGCAGCGCGCAAGAGCCAATCGCAGCCCTTTCTGTTGAGCGTGTGACCAATCAAAGGGGTGTAAGAGAACTAAGTAGAGAAGGATCAGAAAGCGAGTGGGATCAGATAGCGAAGGGACAAAAATGTATTACAAATAGTATATAAATATAAATATATTTATACATTTTAATACAAGAATTGCTGCTGTGAAGAAAATATAAAACTGTGTATGGAAAGCATCGTCAATTCACCGTGATGCACCGAGATATCGAATTGAACCGAATCGATGGCATGATAATCGTAACCGAACCAAACCGTGAGACCAGTGTAGGTTCACAGCTCTAATATACATATAATAACAAGCCATGGTCGACCTGAGCTCAAACAAACCTTGTCGTCGTCTTGATGAACAGCTACAAAGCCAAGAAGAACAAAATCTGCTGTGTCCTGTTGTTGTTTTACAAGCCTATCTAAAAAGTGCGAGCGGTTTCGCTTTCTCGCTTGCGCTCGCTGTGCGTCCATATTTGAAAAAACGAACTTCTTGAGCTCATTTTAATAACGTGCTCGTGATCATTGAAGTGCTCTGATATCCGATCCTGTCAGAAAAGAGACAAACACGAGAGTGAAGCACGAAAAAAAACAAAGGAGAAGCCGGAAAAAAACAGCAGCAAATGTTGTTTAAATGATGTTTAACAAACTGCCATGTTTAACTATTATCATCACCTTTTGGACTATTATGAACTCGGAATGAAGGAATTATTTTCTAACAGAGGCTACATGTGCTGCTGAAAATTAAAGATACAGATGAGAGGTTTGCTCTGACTGTTGGCTATATTTCGTGTTGTTTTTGAACCCAAATAAGGACTAAATGTATGCTGTGTGTATATTTTCTGTAATTGGTAACATATCGGAGACTGTAAGGTTCTGTGTTCATATATGTTGCATTTATTTCTTTATTTTATATAATTGCAGACGTTACAGTAGGCTATTTCGCTTTGTCATTGATCTGCAGTTATAATCAAATTATGTTCATAATGAACATTTATACACAAGTATTTATGTGTATAAAGCATCTGTTGTGTAAGTGCTTTTCACAAGATATGCAAATGACCCGTACAGATTTGCTGTGACATTTCCTTGAGTAAAAATAATGTCGTCTGAAACTTTCTGTGGTACACCATGCCCACCAAAAGGGTACCCTTTTGGCAGTGGAATCGCAAGCTTGATAAAGGTGACCCATACCAACCCGTACTGTACCACTCAGTGGAAATGGGCCATAAATCAGCCTTAAGCCAAAGGAAAATTTATGAATTAATGAAACGTCTGTCGGACCATGGGCTGACCAGCAGCTTTTGATGTGGAGGGTCATTTTCTGCTGAACTTAATAGGATAGTTGTAAAAAAAAAGTGTATATATACCGTAGGAACATCATATCAGAACATTTGAGCAGTTTTAAAACCTTGACCTTTTTAAACCACGATAAACCTTGAAACCAGTTATAGTCCCATGCCTACTTGAATGTTGCTGGAATGTTGTGTAAATGTTTGCATTAGCATGGCCCCAGCTGCATTTTTGCATGTCATTTCATCATTTGCCATCAGCAGCCTCTCCAGGCTTGTCTGATCATCTGCCCTGATGCAACGAGAGCCACTACAACAAATATTGATTTGGAAATCAGCCATTTTGTTTTTTATTATCGTCTCGTCCTTCGCACGTTTTCAGAAGTGTATCTCAGAAGTTAAAAAAATAAAATAAAATCCTTTAATGCACTATTGTTTGATTCTTTAGCCGCTAATAAGAGCCTAACAGTGTATTAGAGATGCTAATGATCCATGGCCGCAAGAGAGACATGCCAGAAATGCC